>NW_026461672.1:0-62747 GCF_021730395.1 Mercenaria mercenaria | reverse complement strand
GATCTATTCCTGTGGAAATCATGATTTTTTTTTTCAAGAATTGGAAATCCACGAATTTACATCACCACGAAACAGCTGTTTTGGCCAAAACCATGAAATTTCGTGCCGACGAAATTAAATGATTTCACAGTATTACCTTTTCAGTGATAAAAGTATTTTGTTTGGTTTACTACTGCAGAAGCACTTACCTATGAAATCTTTTTTTAAAAAGAAGATAATTTTTTAGGTGTCTTTCTTGTTAGCTCACCTGAGCACTAAGTGCTCAGGGTGAGCTATTGTGATCGCTCACTGTGCAACGTCCGGTGTCCGTCCACACTTTCCTTTAAACAACATCTCCTCCTAAGCCACCGTGCCAAATTTGATGAAACTTCACAGGGATGTTCCTTGGGTAGCCTTCTTTTAAAATTATTCAAAGAATTGAATTCCATGCAGAACTCTGGTGGCTATAGCAACCGAAAGGAAAAACTTTAAAAATCTTCTTGTCCAAAACCACAGGTCATAGGGCTTTAATATTTGGTATGTAGCATTATCTAGTGGTCTCTACCAAAATTGTTCAGATTATCCCCCTAGGGTCAGATTTAGCCCTGCCCCGGGGGTCACATGGTTTACATAGACTTATATTGGGAAAACCTTGAAAATCTTCTTGTTCAAAACCACAGGGCTTAGGGCTTTGATATTTGGTATGTAGTATCATCTAGTGGTCCACCTATGGGTTTGTTAAAATAATTCCCCTAGAGTCAAATATGGCCCCGCCCCAGGGTCACATGGTTTATAAAGACTTGTATAGGGTAAAACTTTGAAAATCTTCTTGTCCAAAACCACAGGGCCTAGGGCTTTTATATTTGGTATGTAGCATCATTTAATGGTCCAGTTAAGAGTTTATTCAAATTATTCTCCTAGGGTCAAATATGGCTCCGTCCTGGCGGTCACATAGTTTATATAGACTTATATAGGGAAAAACTTGGAAAATCTTCTTGTCAAAACCACAGGGCCTAGGGCTTTGATATTTATTATGTAGCATCAAATAGTAGTCCTCTACCAAGATTGTTCAAATTATCCCTCTAGGGTCAAATATGGCCCCATCCTGTGGGTCACTTGGTTTATATAGACTTGTATATGGAAAATCTTTGAAAATTTTCTTGTCCAGAACCACAGGGCCTAGAGCTTTGATATCTTGTATTTAGCATCATCTAGTGATCTTCAACTAAGATTGTTCAAATTATGCCCTCTGATCAAATATGGCCCTGCCCTGTAGGGTGGAGAGGGGGGGGCACATGATTTGAACAGACTTGTACAGTGAAAAACCTTAAAACATTCTTGTCTTAAACCATAAGGCCTAGAGCTTAGATGTTTAGTATGTGTTATGCTCTAGTGGTAACCAAGATTGTTCAGATCATGACCCTGGGGTCAGTATAGGCCATGCCCGGGTAGTCCCTTGTTTTAATTCTTGTTTTTGAAGCAGTGGCAAAGAAATTTGGACCACAAGCATAATGTTTGATACAGATTTCAATATTCATCTTGCATTGTCGTTGTCATGACCTACTTACCTACTTTCTTGTTTTTGAAGGTAAAGCATAGAAATTTGGACCATTCTTATAACTTTTGATACTGATTTCAATACTCATCTTTAACATTCTTAACCCTGAACTACTGACCTACTTCCTTGTTTTTGAAGTTACAACAAAGAAATTTCGACCACCAGTTTAATTTTTAAACAGATTTCAGTAGTTATCTTGAATAATCTTTACCATGGCCTACTCACCTAGGTTTTGTTAGTGAAGCTTAAGCAAAGAAATTTGTTTAAGCAAGCAACTAAACTCAGGTGAGTGATATAGGGCCATCATGGCCCTTTTATTTCTTTTTAGCTCACCAGAGCACAAAGTGCTCAAGGTGAGCTATTGTGACCGGTCATTGTCCGGCGTCCATCGGCGTCCGTCGTGCGTCAACATTTGCCATGTGAACACTCTAGAGGCCACATTTGTGACCCAATCTTTATGAAACTTTATCAGAATGTAAGTCTTGTTGATCTCTAGGTCAAGTTCGAAACTGGGTCAAGTGGGTCAAAAACTAGGTCAGGAGGCCAGATCAAAGGAAAAGCTTGTGAGCACTCTAGAGGTCACAGTTGTGACGAATATTTATGAAACTTGGTCAGAATGATTGCCTTGATGATGTCTAGGTCAGGTTCGAATCTGGGTTAGGTGGGGTCAAAAACTAGGTCACCCGGTCAAATCAAAGGAAAAGCTTATGAACACTCTAGAGGCCACAGTTTTGACTCAATCTTTATGATACTTGGTCAGAATGTTTGTCTTGATGATCTCTGGGTCGAGTTTGAATCTTGGTCATGTGGGGCAAAAACTAGGTCACTCGGTCAGTTCAAAGGAAAAGCTTGTGAACACTCTAGAGGCCACAATTTTGACTCAATCTTTATGATACTTGTTCAGAATGTTTGTCTTGATGATCTGTAGGTCAAGTTCAAATCTGGGTCATGTGGGGTCAAAAACTAGGTCAGTAGGCAAGATCAAAGTAAAAGCTTGTGAACACTCTAGAAGCCACAGTTATGACCCAATATTTATGAAACTTGCTCAGAATGATTGTCTTAATGATTTCTAGGTCAGGTTTGAATCTGGGTCATGTGGGGTCAAAAACTAGGTCACCCGGTCAAGCAAAGGAAAAGCTTGTGAACACTCTAGAGGCCACAGTTTTGACTCAATCTTTATGATACTTGGTCAGAATGTTTGTCTTGATGATCTCTGGGCCGAGTTTGAATCTTGGTCATGTTGGGTCAAAAACTAGGTCAGTAGGCCAGATCAAAGGAAAAGCTTGTGAACACTCTAGAGGCTACAGTTGTGACCCAGTATTTATGAAACTTGGTCAGAATCTTTGTCTTGATGATTTCTAGGTCAAGTTCGAATCTGGGTCATGTGGCATCAAAAACAAGGTCAGTATGCCAGATCAAAGGAAAAGCTTGTGAACACTCTAGAGGCCACAGTTGTGACCAATATTTATGAAACTTAGTCAGAATGATTATCTTGATGATTTCTAGGTCAGGTTTGAATTAGGGTCATGTGGGGTCAAAAACTAGGTCACCTGGTCAAATCAAAGGAAAAGCTTGTGAACACTTTAGAGACCACAATTTTGACTCAATCTTTATGATACATGTTCAGAAGTTCGAATCTGGGTCATGTGGGATTAAAAACTAGGTCACCCGGTCAAATCAAAGGAAAAGCTTGTGAGCACATTAGAGGCCACAATTTTGACTCAATCTTTATGAAACTTGGTCAGAATGTTTTTCTTGATGATCTCTTGGTCAGGATTGAATCTGGATCATTTAGGGTCAAAAACTAGACCAGTAGGCCAGATCAAAGGAAAAGCGTGTGAACACTCTAGAGGCCACAGTTGTAACTCAATCTTTATGAGATTTTGTCAGAATGTTTGTCTTGATGATCTCTGGGTCAATTTTGAATCTGGGTCATGTTGGATCAAAAAGTAGGTCAGTAGGCCAGATCAATGGAAAAGCTTGTGAACACTCTAAAGGCCACAGTTGTGACCCAATATTTATGAAACTTTGTCAGAATGTTTGCCTTGATGATTTTTAGGTCAAATGCGAAATTGGGTCATGTTGGGTCAAAAACTTGGTCAGTAGGCCAGATCAAAGGAAAAGCTTGTGAACACTCCAGAGGCCACTGTTGTGACCCAATCTTTATTAAACTTGGTCAGAATCTTTGTCTAGATGATCTCTAGGTCCAGTGTTAATCTAGGTCATTTGGGGTGAAAAACTAGGTCACGTCAAATCAAAGGAAAAGTTTGTTAACACTCTAAAGGCATCAGTTGTGACTCAGTCTATATGAAACTTGGTTAGAATGTTTGTCTTGATGATCTTTAGGTCAAATTCGAAACTGGGTCATTTGGGGTCAAAAACTAGGCCAGATAAACTCTGGTGAGCGGTATAGGGCCATCATGGCCCTCTTGTTTATTTATATTGACAAAATAAAGCATAAATCCGATGTTTTGGCACATGATGCTAATTATGACCATAATACATCATAGATGACTTTTCAAGACCTTCAGAGGGTTTTGACTTGAAGAACTGTATATTTTTTACAGCTTTACTAAAGGATTTAGGCAAGCAAATATGGCATGGGAAGCAGAAACAGCGAGGGAATGTATCACTCATAAGAAAAATCAGAAACATTGTAAGTACTAACGTGTACTATCACCTTCACTTTTCATTTCAAGGGAATGATTATGTCAAGTTACTTTCATTTCGTTCTCAAATATCATTTTATCGGTATTTTCTAAAACGATTCAGCCTTGCACTTAAATGACTAAATTTACAAAAAGTACCTTTTACATTTACTAGATATAGAAAAGAATGTAAACTCTCTCGCTGTGACATTCATTGGCTGCCTCTCTAAGGAAGTCTATTATTAGTCTCCTACTGGTTGAAAACCAGTTTCGGGGACTATAGGAATGCACGTTTCCGTCATTCCGTCCGTCCGTCTGTCCGTCCGCAATTTCGTGTCTGGTCCATAACTCTGTCATCCATGAAGGGATTTTGATATTACTTGGCACAAATGTTCCCCATGATGAGACGACGTGTCATGCGCAAAACCCGGACCCCTAGCTCAAAGGTCAAGGTCACAATTGGAGGTCAAAGGTCAACAGGGCTTTTTTCCTGTCTGGTCCACAACTCTCCCATCCTTGAAGGGATTTTAGTATTACTTGGCACAAATGTTCCCCATGATGAGATGATGTGTCATGTGCAAATCCCGGACCCCTAGCTCAAAGGTCAAGGTCACAATTGGAGTCAAAGGTCAACAGGGCTTTTTTCCTGTCCGGTCCATAACTCTCCCATCCATGAAGAGATTTTAATATTACTTGGCACAAATGTTCCCCATGAGGAGACGACGTGTCGTGCGCAAAACCTGACCCCTAGCTTAAAGGTCAAGGTCACAATTGGAGGTCAAAGGTCAACGAGGCTTTTTTCCTGTCCGGTCCATAACTCTCCCATCTATGAAGGGATTTTAATATTACTTGGCACAAATGTACCTCATAATAAGACGATGTGTCATGCACAACTTTCAGAACCCTAGCTCAAAGGTCAAGGTCACACTAAGCAGTCAAATGTTAACATAGCATGAACAGGGTCTGTTTCGTGTCCGGTCCATAACTCTGACATTCATTAAGGGATTTTAATATCACTTAGCACAAGTGTTCCCCATGATGAGACGACGTGTCATGCGCAAATCCCGGACCCCTAGCTCAAAGGTCAAGGTCACAATTGGGGGTCAAAGGTCAACAGAGTTTTTTTCCTGTCCCGTCCATAACTCTGCCATCCATGAAGGGATTTTAATATTACTTGGCACAAATGTTTCCCATGATGAGACGACGTGTCATGCGCAACACCCAGTACCCTAGCTTAAAGGTCAAGGTCACACTGAGATCAAAGGTCAAGAGGATTTTTTTCCTGTCCGGTCTAAAACTTTGTCATGCAAAGCAGGATTTAGGTATCAGTTGGCACAAATATTCCCCTGGATGAGACAACATGTCATGCGCAAGAACCAGGTCCCTAGGTCTAAGGTCAAGGTCATATTTAGAGGTCAAAGGTCAAATTCAAGAATGACTGTACGGAACATTTCTTCTTCATGCATGGAGGGATTTTGATGTAACTTGGACCAAATGTTCACCACCATGAGGCACCCTTGTTTTTAGAATTACGTCCCTTTGTTTTACTATAAATAGATTTTATTGTAACTTTTTTATTACTGGCGGTAGAGAAAAATCGAGACCACTTTTCTGTGGCACAGCATGCATGGTTACATCCAATTTTTAGGTGTATTATTGACCTATCTCTACCTGGTAAAGATTTCTTGTGGACTTATATATATATAGATTTTTTTTTTTTTTTTTTTTTTTTTTTTTTTTTTTAAAGATTAATTTCCCTTTTGTTGTTACTATAAATAACTTACATGATAACATTTTTATAATCAGCCAAAAAAATTCAATATGAAAACAACTGTGGGTTTTTATATATGCACATTTTAATCCAAGTGTGTTGTTATAACATATTGTATATGTAGTACAATATTGTTTATACAGCATTGACAGATATCAGTTCATTATGTTATACTGCAGTAGAGAAAATTAGGTGCCTTCCAGTAGGGGACTTTGTATTGCATGGCAATACTTCATTCACTTGTTTTAGTTGTTAACAAGCTAAGAAAGATCAGAACTGAGCTGGATCAAAATATTAGAGAAGAGAAACACCATTTAGGGCTGAGATAAATATCAAAGCAGCTCAGTTCCAGAGGACTTTAAGAACTGCCTATTATGGAGTTATCCAAAGCGATATTACAGGCCTTTTGAAATGAACGTACTATTTTTGAGTTGGCCAAATGCTGAAAGCCTTTGACGAGTCCTTGATATCGCCCAATTTCTCATTCTCATTAAATGGCCTCAAAACACAGCGAAGTGATGTAGTTCCATTAGATTGTCTCTAATTTCAAAGAGTTAATATACGATGTAATCTGTCAAATTTATGAAGTGTAATTGTGCAGTATTATTTTGGAATAAAGCCACGTATTTTCTTAAGTGGTAACTCATTAAGCATAAACACGAATAACGATTCTGTGGGATTAGGTAATACATTTGCGCATATGATTATAGTGACTATTTTATGCCCTTTTGTCACAGAATAGCAAATATGATGTTCACAAATTTAAATAAAAGCTGCATTATCCATTTGTTACTCTGTCCGTTTCAAAAAATAATCTTTAAAATCATTGCGCAAATAAATTTATTGCGCTGTGCATTTCATGAATTTGGGAGGCTTACCAAGCTTTCGTAACATCCAGCGAAAGACAAAATATTGTTCCAGGTCATACTGCTAGTAATTAATTGAGTCAGGTACCTCTGAAAGCGTTGGAATGTCTCATATCAGAGTTTACCACATCGATGAAATTAAATTATGACAGCTTCATTTTAAATGATACGAATAAGATATGTGCAGTACGTTAATTCTTCCGCGAGACATTCTGGGCACTTGTTGGTGAACACACATGACCTGTTTATAAAAACGCTTCTACAACTTTGCGTTTGAAAATATGGACTTTGGTTATACCGAAAAAATAGTACGAAGATTGGCCAAATCAAAATGATGCAAAATCGTGAGTGGCGAAAATGCAAACGTCTACATATAACTTTGTTCTAAATCGTAACCTTTCTGGAATTTTGACTGGTTTGGATAATTTGCTTACGATTTAGGTCGCAAAAAAAAATGAAACCGTCACCCATTCTGCGTTTCATGATGACACATGGGTTGAATTTTGCAGTCAGTAAGCGGATAATTTATCGGGAGAAGAAGCTCTTACTGGTTTGTTTAATTTCTACTGATTTTAAAAATGATTTTATATCTTATTTTTCGAGAAATAAGCAAATCGGCGAAACATTAAATTGTATTTTCTTGTAGTTTTTGAAATCGAAAGTAGATCGCCTATGTTAGACTGCTTTGACGGAACGAAACAATTTTTAGCTCACCTGAGCCAAAGGCTCATGGTGAGCTATTGTGACCGCTCAATGTCCGGCGTCAGTCGTGGGTCGTCCGTCATCCGTCCCTCAACATTTCCTAAAAAAATCTTCTTCTTGAAAACCACTGGGCAGAATTACACCAAACTTCACAGGAATGATCCTTGGGTGGCCCCCTTTCAAATTTTGTTCAAAGAATTGAATTCCATGCAAAACATGACAACTGAAAGGAAAAACTTTAAAAATCTTCTTGTCCAAAACCACAGGGCCTAGGGCTTTGATATCTGGTGTGTAGCATCATCTAGTGGTCCTCTACCAAATTATTCAAATTATCCCCCTAGGGTCAAATATGGCCCCGCCCTGGAGGTCACATGGTTTATAAAGACTTATATAGTGAAAACTTTGAAAATCTTCTTATACAAAACCACATGGCCTAGGGCTTTGATATTTGGTATGTGGCATCATCTAGTGGTCCTCAACCAAGATTGTTCAAATTATTCCCCTAGGGTCAAATATGGCCCTGCCCCAGGGGTCACATGGTTTATATAGAGTTATATAGGGAAAACTTTGAAAATCTTCTTGTACAAAACCACAGTCATGGCCTAGGGCTTTGATATTTGGTATGTAGCATCATCTAGTGGTCCTCTACCAAAACTCTTCAAATTATCCCCCTAGGGTCAAATATGGCCCCGCCCTGGGGGTCACACGGTTTATATAGAGTTTTATAGGGAACACTTTGAAAATCTTCTTGTACAAAACCACATGGCCTAGGGCTTTGATATTTGGTATGTAGCATCATCTAGTGGTCCTCTACCAAGATTGTTCAAATTATCCCCCTAGGGTCAAATATGGCCCCGCCCCGGGGGTTGCAAGTTTTACATAGACTTATATAGGAAAAAAAGTTTAAAAATCTTCTTATCTGAAACCACAACTCTTAGACCTTTGATATTTGGTTTGTAGCATTGTATTATGGTCCTCAACCAAAATTGTTCAAATTATACCCCTGGGGTGAAAAGAGGCCCTGCCTTGGGTGTCCCAAGTTTTATATAGACTTATGTAGGAAAAAGCTTTAAAAATCTTCTTGTCAGAAGCCATACGACTTAGGCTTTTGATATTTGGTATGATGCATTGTCTAGTAGTCCTCTACCAAAATTGTTCAAATTATGCCCCTGGGGTTAAAAGAGGCCCTGCCCTGGGGTCACTTATTTATTATGTGTGTTATATAGGAAAAATACTTAAAAAATCATCTGATTCTATTTCCAAGACTATTTAATTATAATTACCTGATGACCCCAAGTAATATGGTGTCACTTGATTGTGACCTTGACCTACTGACCTTCTTTCTTGTTTTTTAAGATACAGCCTTGAAATATTGATGACTTACACAGTTTTGCACACAAATCGTAAAACTGAATTTCATTGACCATGAATGTGACCTACTGACTTTCTTAATATTTTATCATCAGTTTGACATTTGAAACATGTAGCTCATATTACTCAGGTGGGCGATTCAGGGTCATCATGACCCTCTTGTTTTATGAAATGATTTAAATAAGAGGTAATTTCACCGTAAACTTCAATGACAGATACTGCCAATTGCTGCTAATTAGTCCCCTACTGGTTGAAAACCAGTTTCGGGGACTATAGGAATGCACTTTTCCGTCATTCCGTCCGTCCGTCCGTCCGTCTGTCTGTCCGTCCGTCCGTCTGTCCGTCCGTCCGTCCGTCCGTCCGTCCGCAATTTCGTGTCCGGTCCATAACTCTGTCATCCATGAAGGGATTTTAATATTACTTGGCACAAATGTTCCCCATGATGAGACGACGTGTCATGCGCAAAACCCGGAACCCTAGCTCAAAGGTCAAGGTCACAATTGGAGGTCAAAGGTCAACAGGGCTTTTTTCCTGTCCGGTCCACAACTCTCCCATCCTTGAAGGGATTTTAATATTACTTGGCACAAATGTTCCCCATGATGAGATGATGTGTCATGCGCAAATCCCGGACCCCTAGCTCAAAGGTCAAGGTCACAATTGGAGGTCAAAGGTCAACAGGGCTTTTTTCCTGTCCGGTCCATAACTCTCCCATCCATGAAGAGATTTTAATATTACTTGGCACAAATGTTCCCCATGAGGAGACGACGTGTCATGCGCAAAACCTGGACCCCTAGCTTAAAGGTCAAGGTCACAATTGGAGGTCAAAGGTCAACAAGGCTTTTTTCCTGTCCGGTCCATAACTCTCCCATCTATGAAGGGATTTTAATATTACTTGGCACAAATGTACCTCATAATAAGACGATGTGTCATGCACAACTTTCAGACCCCTAGCTCAAAGGTCAAGGTCACACTAAGCAGTCAAATGTTAACATAGCATGAACAGGGTCTGTTTCGTGTCCGGTCCATAACTCTGACATTCATTAAGGGATTTTAATATCACTTAGCACAAGTGTTCCCCATGATGAGACGACGTGTCATGCGCAAATCCGGACCCCTAGCTCAAAGGTCAAGGTCACAATTGGGGGTCAAAGGTCAACAGAGTTTTTTTTCCTGTCCCGTCCATAACTGTGCCATCCATGAAGGGATTTTAATATTACTTGGCACAAATGTTTCCCATGATGAGACGACGTGTCATGCGCAACACCCAGTACCCTAGCTTAAAGGTCAAGGTCACACTTTGAGATCAAAGTCAAGAGGATTTTTTTCCTGTCCGGTCTATAACTTTGTCATGCAAAGAGGATTTAGATATCAGTTGGCACAAATATTCCCCTGGATGAGACAACGTGTCATGCGCAAGAACCAGGTCCCTAGGTCTAAGGTCAAGGTCATATTTAGAGGTCAAAGGTCAAATTCAAGAATGACTTTGTACGGAACATTTCTTCTTCATGCATGGAGGGATTTTGATGTAACTTGGAACAAATGTTCACCACCATGAGGCACCCTTGTTTTTAGAATTACGTCCCTTTGTTGTTACTATAAATAGATTTTATTGTAACTTTTTTATTACTGGCGGTAGAGAAAAATCGAGACCACTTTTCTGTGGTACAGCATGCATGTTACATCCAATTTTTAGGTGTATTTTGACCTATCTCTACCTGGTAAAGAGTTTCTTGTGGACTTATATTATATAGATTTTTTTTTTTTTTTTTTTTTTAAAGATTAATTTCCCTTTGTTGTTACTATAAATAACTTACATGATAACATTTTTATAATCAGCCAAAAAAATTCAATATGAAAACAACTGTGGGTTTTTATATATGCACATTTTAATCCAAGTGTGTTGTTATAACATATTGTTTATACATCATTGACAGATATCAGTTCATTATGTTATACAGCAGTAGAGAAAATTAGGTGCCTTCCGGGGATTTCCGGTATTTTTACCGGTGCTGGAAAAATCCATCTTACACCCCGGGGTGGGTGTAAGATGACTCTCGTGCTTTAAATGACGTATTACGAACTACATATATGTAGAAGATTTATGTAGTTATTTATATTTTATTTCGAAAAACGGAATAAAAATCCAATACCTTGACAGTTCCTCTTTGTTCCTGATAGTATATTTCTCGATTCAAAACACGTTATTTTATCAAAAATTCATAACGTTATGCTGGAACTGATAAAACAAAACTGGAACTAAACATTGTTATTTGTCTTTGAAACGTCATGACGTCTTTCCTGTTTACGGACGTTGATTTCCCGCGATTTGTTTAAATACGTTGCTACAAGAAATAGTTCTAAAAAGAAAGCCGTTCAACTGATTTTATTTTTATTATTATATCTTGATATCGGTATGCAAGAAAAAGATTCTGTCACTGGTTATAGGTGCAGATGGGAATATCCGGCTCTCGGGTAACTGTTTAGGTGGTAACTCGGTAGGAACCTCGTTACCGCCTAAACAGTTACCCTCGAGGCCGGAAATACCCATCTGCACCTATAACCAGTGAAAGAATCTTATATTCTTGCATACCAGACGGGGATTTCTGGTATTTTTACCGGTGCTGGAAAAATCCATCTTACACCCCGGGGTGTAAGATGACTCTCGTGCTGTAAATGACGTATTACGAACTACATATACGTAGAAGATTTATGTAGTAATTTATATTTTATTTAAAAAACGGAATAAAAATTTAATACCTTGACAGTTCCTATTGGTTCCTGATAGTATATTTCTCGATTCAAATCACATTATTTTATCAAAAATTCATAACGTTATGCTGCAACTGATAAAACAAAACCGGAACTAAACGTTGTTATTTGTTTTGAAACGTCATGACGTCTTTCCTGTTTACGGACGTTGGTTTCCTGCGCTTTGTTTATATGCACTGCTATAAGAAATAGTTCTAAAAGGAAAGCTGTTCGATTGATTTTATTTTTATTATTATTTCTGGAAATCGGTATGCAAGAAAAAGATTCTGTCACTGGTTATAGGTTCAGATGAAAATATCCGGCTCTCGGGTAACTGTTTAGGCGGTAACGAGGCAGGGAGCCTCGTTACCGCCTAAACAGTTACCCTCGAGGCCGGATATTCCCGTCTGCACCTACAACCAGTGAAAGAATCTTACAATATTCTAGTCCTGAGGCGTGACCTGAAAGTAAAAGTATGAAGTGACAGTCATTCATACTTTGGATATTGTAATACTAAAAAGAATCTAGGTAATATTTAGAAATTGAAACATACAATTTTCAGTTAGAAAACGCACCAAAGGCTCTATCAAGGGTCTACATTTTCAAAATTTTCTTGTGGTGATACCCCAAAGCCTACTTGCAGGAGGGTGTATCCTCCCACACCCTCCCCCATATTGCCACTTTACAGTTTGATACATTTGACCTTTTACCACCTGCCACAATGCCCATTTCAAAATCTGACTGCAATTCAAAGAGGGAAGGAACACCCCTCCCAACACCCAACCTGCTACCGACCACGTAAAAATGGCTCAAACATTTTTCAGCCCAGTCTGGGCCTGTCTGTCTACATGAATCAAAATGGATAATTGAAAGTGCATGGACTTGGGGACTACTGACATGGCTTTGAAGGGGTTAACAAGTCTGAAATAGAATAAATGATGGTTTTAACTAAAAAAGAACTGCATTTATTAATATCGGTTATCTTTTCCGAAATTGGTAGCTAGTCCGAGTAACTTCTCTTAGTTTCGAATGCGCAATTTTCCTGTCAGTGTAAACATTCATGACACTATATATTGACACCCAGCAACATTTACATATCTTTAAATGCAAAAGTAAGTATACTTTAAATTCACATCACTTATAATATGATTGAACAATACCTAATGCATGACACGGTTATTGCCAGGCCCTTTATCTGTAAAGTATCTGAACAGTTCTTTCGTCCATCGTTACAAATTGTATTAGGCAATCCGCGCTATAGAATTTCAATATATAAATTGTCATATTCAAATTTTATCATGTGCCAATATATACCAGCCGATAATTGCCTGTTTTGGTGATGCCGGAGGCAAATGTTTACTGGAAAAATATATATAGTCATGGGCAGTATCTTAGTGTCAGGTGTCAAATTGTAGTTTGTACTTTCAACATTTTTAGCTCAAGGTGAGCTATTGTGACCGCTTGATGTCCGTCGTGCGTCGTCCGTCAACAATTAGTAAAAAAATCTTCTTCTTGAAAACCACTGGGCAGAATTACACCAAACTTCACAGGAATGATCCTTGGGTGGCCCCCTTTCAAAACTGTTCAAGGATTGAATTCCATGCAGAACTCTGGTTGCCATGGCAACCGAAAGGAAAAACTTTAAAAATCTTCTTCTCAAAAACCAGAAGCCCTAGGGCTTAGATATTTGGTGTGAAGCATTACCTAGTGGACCTCTACCAATTTTGTTCAGATCATGACCCCGGGGTCAAAATTGACCCCGCCCCAGGGATCACTTGATTTTACATACCGGTAAGGAAATCTTAAAAAATCTGCTTCTCAAAAACCAGAAGCCCTAGAGCTTAGATATTTGACATGTAGCATTGCCTAGTGGGCCTCTACTAAAATTGTTCAAATCATGACCCCGGGCCCAGGGGTCACTTGATTTTACATAGGAAAATCTTCAAAAAATTTCTAAAAATAAACCAGAAGGCCTAGAGCTTAGATATTTCACATGTAGCATTGCCTAGTGGACCTCTACAAAATTTGTTCAAATCATGACCCCCAGGGTCAAAATTGACCCTGCCCCAGGGGTCACTTGATTTTACAAAGGAAAATCTTCAAAAAATTTCTAAAAATAAACTAGAAGGCCTAGAGCTTAGATATTTCACATGTAGCATTGCCTAAGTGGACCTCTACAAAATTTGTTCAAATCATGACCCCCGGGGTCAAAATTGACCCCGTCCCAGGGGTCACTTGATTTTACATTGGAAAATATTAAAAAATCTTCTTCTCAAAAACCAGAAGCCCTAGAGTTTAGATATTTGACATGTAGCATTGCCTAGTGGACCTCTACTAAAGTTGTTCAAATCATGACCCAGGGGTCAAAATTGACCCCACCCTAGGTGTCACTTGATTTTACAAAGTCTTCAAAAATTTTCTAAAAATAAACCAGAAGGCCTAGAGCTTAGATATTTCACATGATGCATTGCCTAGTAGACCTCTACAACATTTGTTCAAATCATGACCCCCTGGGTCAAAATTGACCCCTCCCCAGGGGTCACTTGATTTTACATAGGAAAATTTTCTAAAAATAAAGCAGAAGGCCTAGAGCTTAGATATTTCATTTGTAGCATTGCCTAGTGGACCTCTACAAAATTTATTCAAATCATGTCCCCCGGGTTTAAAATTGACCCTGCCCCAAGGGTCACGTGATTTTACATAGGAAAATCTTTAAAAAATTTCTAAAAATAAACCAGAAGGCCTAGATCTTAGATATTTGACATGTAGCATTGCCTAGTAGACTTCTACAAAATTTGTTCAAATCATGACCCCGGGGTCAAACTGACCCCGCCCCATGGGGTTACTTGATTGTACATAGAAAAATCTTCAAAATTTTCTAAAAATAAACCAGAAGAGCTTAGATATTTTTACCAGGGGTTACTTGATTGTACATACTAGGAAAATCTTTCAAAAAATGTCTAGAAATAAACTAGAAGGTTAGAGCTTAGATATTTGGTGTGTAGCATTGCCTAGTGGATCTCTACCAAGTTTGTTGAAATCATGACCCCAGGGTCAAGCTTAAATGCAAATCTTCATAGCAACCGTTTAACCAGGTGAGCGATATAGGGCCACCATGGCTCTCTTCTACTTGCAATTTCAGGTTAAAGTTTTGGTGCACTTTCACTTTATCTCAGTTATTACTAAATGGATTTGTTTCAAGCTTAAAATAGTTGTTCAACATCATCAACCACATCATGTGACACAAGGGCTATAGCTCTTGAACCAGTATTTCATGAATTTTCCCCGCTTTTTACTTAGAATTTCAGGTTAAAGTTTTGGTGCATTTTCGCTCTATCACAGTTATTACTAAATTGATTTGATTAAAACTTTAAAAAGTTGTGCCACATCATCTCCCACATCATATGACACAAGGTCCATAACTCTGGTACCAATATTTAATGAATTATCCCCCCTTTTGCTTAGAATATCAGGATAAAGTTTTGATGCACTTTCACTCTATCTCAGTTATTACAAAATGGATTTGATTCAAACTTAAAATAGTTGTTTAACATCATCACTCACATCATATGACACAATGGCCATAACTCTTGCACCATTATTTATGAATTATCCCCCCTTTTTACTTATAATTTCAGGTTAAAGTTTTGATGCACTTTTACTCTAAATTAGTTATTTCTGAGTGGATTTGATTCAAACTTAAAATAGTTGTTCCACCTTATCACCCACATCATATGACACAAGGTCCATAACTCTGGCACCAATTTTTCATGAATCATGCCCCCTTTACTTAGCAATTTAAGGTTAATTTTGATGCATTTTCACTATATCTCAGTTATTACAAAATGGATTTGATTCAACATGACACAAGGTGCATCACTCTTGCACCAGTATTTCGTGAATTATGCCCCCTTTTTGCTAAGAATTACACTTGTTTGATGTTTTGATACACTTGATCCTTATCTCTTATTACTTAATACTTTTGACACAGACTCGGGCTATTATCCAGTATTTCATCCACATTGGAGTCATTAAACACTCCAGTGACAGCTCCAGCTTCGTCAAATGTGCCCTGGCTGAGTTTCACTATCCAGCATCAAAATAGTCGAGCGTGCTGTCTCCTGTGAAGCTCTTGTTCAAATTATGCCCCTGGGGTGAAAAAAAGCCCTGCCCCGTGAGTCCCAAGTTGTATATAGACATATAACTTGAAGAAAAAAAAAACATAGAAAATCTTCTTGCCTGAAACCACAAGACCTAGGCCTTTGATATTTGGTATTTAGCATCGCTTTGTGGTCCTCTACCAAGGTTTGTTCAAATTATTACCCTTAGGGGAAGAGAGGTCTTGCCCCGGGGGTCAGAAGTTTTACATAGACATGTAGGAAAAATCCTTAAAAATCTTCTTACCTGAAACTGGAAGGCATAGGCTTTTGATATTTGATATGTTGCATTGCCTAGTGGTTCTCTTACAAGATTGTTGAAATTATGCCCCTGCAGTGAAAAGAGTTTTATGAGTTATATAGGAAAAAGTACTTAAGAATTATCTGATCATATTTCCGAGACTGTTTAATTATAATTACCTGATCACCCCAAGTAATTAGCGGTCACTTGACTGTGACCTTGACCTACTGACCTACTGTAGCATCATCCAGTGGTCCTCTACCAAGTTTGTTCAAATTATCCCCCTAGGGTCAAATATGGCCCGCCCTGGGGTCACATGGTTTATATAACCTTATAGGAGAGATCGTGTTTGTATACAAATCCATTGTATTTTCTATTTTTAGAACTGATAAGACAAAGGTTGGGTGGGCAGACGCCGATTGTCCATGTTCTTTTGTAAACAGTGATGTTTTTCTAACAGCTTAAACTTTCTTAAAACACAAATGATATCAATATTAATTTTTTGATCAATGGAAAGGACATAAAACAAGCAATTTATTGATTACTTTTAATTATTATTTCGAAATAAAATGGATTAATTATGAATGCTTAACTTACAGTGTTTTTTCTAAAACTTTGGAGCATCGTTATGCCGCTATTAAAATCTTATGTCATTTAAAACGGTTTTTCATTTCAAAAAGATATTTAAATAAGAAAATATGAAAATCGTAAGCATTTCAATTTTTTTTGAATTTTTAAAATCCATAAATTTGCGAAAAAGTTATTAAAAATTAAAAATTCTGGTCCCATACACAAACAATGTAAAAACATTTGTTTAGCCCACCACCAGATAAACAGGTGTTAATGCGTGACGTCATGGCGATCTCTCCTATATAGGGAAATTTTTTGAAAATCTTCTTGTCCAAAACCACAAGGCCTAGGACTTTGATATTTGACATGTAGCATCATCTAGTAGTCCTCTACTAAGATTGTTCAAATTATCCTCCTAGGGTTAAATATGGACCCGCCCAGGGGGTCACATAGGTTATATAAACTTATGAATTATAGGGAAACTTTGAAACTCTCCTTGTACAAAACCACATAGCCTAGGGCTTTGATATTCGATATGTAGCATCAAATAGTAGTCCTCTACCACATTTGTTCAAATTATCCCCCTGGGGTTAAAACTGGCTCTGCCCCGGGGGTCACATAGTTAAAATAGACCTGTATATTGTGATCACCCTTAGTCAGTCGTGCGTCCGTCTGTGCGTGCATCCGTCAACAATTTCCTGTCTGCACCATAGTGGTTTCATTTATGATTCTATTTTAACCAAACTTGCACACAACTTGTATCACCATAAGATCTCGGTTCCTTTCTTGAACTGGCCAGATCCCGTTATGGGTTCTAGAGTTATGGCCCCTGAAAGGGCCAAAATCAGCTATTTTGACCTTGTCTGCACAATAGCAGCTTTATTTATGATTTGATTTTTACCAAACTGGCATACAACTTGTATCACCATAAGATCTTGGTTCCTTTCTTGAATTGGCGAGATTCCATTATGGGTTCCAGAGTTGTGGCCCCTGAAAGGACCAGAATTAGCTATTTTGCCCTTGTCTGCACAATAGCAGCTTCATTTATGATTTGAATTTAATCAAACTTGCACAAAACTTGTGTTGCCATAAGATCTCAGTTCCTTTGTTGAACCGGCCAGATCCCCTAATGGGTTCCAGAGTTATGGCCCCTGAAAGGGCCAAAATTAGCTATTTTGACCTTGTCTGCACAATAGCAACTTCATTTATGATTTTGTTTTAACCAAACTTGCACACAACTTGTATCACCACAAGATCTTGGTTCCTTTCTTAAACTGGCCAGATTCCCTCATGGGTCCTAGAGTTATGGCCCCTTAAATGTCCAAAATTGGCTATTTTGGCTTTTGCAGCCATATAGAGACTTCATTTATGGTTTTATTTGACACAAACTTCCAAAATATCTTCAACAACAATGAATCTTGGATTCCATGACAAATTAGATCCAATCGTAGTTTCCAGAGTTATTTTATATCTGATTACCTCCCCTGATTGTAGTCAAAATGGATTTATATCAGTAAGTACTTACAGGACTTATTTGAAATTTCATTATTGTCATTAGTTGGACCGAGCCAATCAGGGTAGATAACTATGGACTGATTTTATGTCAAATTACCTCCCTTTATTTCAAATTAAAATGGGTATATCTCCGTAACTAATGAAGATACTGATCTGAAATTTCATTTATGTCAACAGATTTATTTGGCAGATCCTTCTTTTGTTAACTTACAATAATTTTCTTTTGAATTACTTCCCTTTTACGTTACTATAAATAGCCTATTTTTAGTAACTTTTTAGCTCACCTGTCACATAGTGACAAGGTGAGCTTTTGTGATCACCTTCGTCCGTCGTCAGTTTGGCGTCTCTTGCGTCCATGCGTGCGTCAACAATTTCTTGTCTGCACGATAGTGGTTTCATTAATGATTTTATTTTAACCAAACTTGCACACAGCTTGTATCACCATAAGATCTCGGTTCCTTTCTTGAACTGGCCAGATCCCATTATGGGTTCCAGAGTTATGGCACCCGAAAGGGCCAAAATTAGCTATTTTGACCTTGTCTGCGCAATAGCAGCTTTATTTATGATTTGATTTTTACCAAACTGGCACACAACTTGTATCACTATAAGATCTTGGTTCCTTTCTTGAACTGGCCAGATTCAATTATGGGTTCCAGAGTTATGGCCCCTGAAAGGGCCAGAATTAGCACTTTTGACCTTGTCTGCACAATAGCAGCTTCATTTATGATTTTATTTTAACCAAACTTGCACACAACTTGTATCACTATAAGATCTTGGTTCCTTTCTTGAACTGGCGAGATTCCGTTATGGGTTCCAGAGTTATGGCCCCTGAAAGGGCCAGAATCAGCTATTTTGACCTTGTCTGCACAATAGCAGCTTCATTTATGATTTTGTTTTAACCAAACTTGCACACAACTTGTATCACTATAAGATCTTGGTTCCTTTCTTGAACTGGCGAGATTCCATTATGAGTTCACGAGTTATGTCCCCTGAAAGGGCCAGAATTAACTATTTTGACCTTGTCTGCACAATAGCAGCTTCATTTATGATTTGAATTTAATCAAACTTGCACAAAACTTGTGTCGCCATAAGATCTCATTTCCTTTGTTGAACTGGCCAGACCCCATAATGGGTTCCAGAGTTATGGCCCCTGAAAGGCCAAAATTAGCTATTTTGACCTTGTCTGCACAATAGCAGCTTCATTTATGATTTGATTTTAACCAAACTTGCACACAACTTGTATCACCACAAGATCTTGGATCCTTTCTTGAACTGGCCAGATTCCATCATGGGTTCCAGAGTTATGGCCCCTTAAAGGTCCAAAATTGGCTATTTTGGCTTTTGCAGCCATATAGAGACTTCATTTATGGTTTTATTTGATACAAACTTCCAAAATATCTTCAACAACAATAAATCTTGGATTCCATGACAAATCAGATCCAATCGTAGGTTATTTTATATCTGATTACCTCCCCTGATTGTACTCAAACTGGATTTATATCAGTAAGTACTTATAGGACTTATTTGAAATTTCATTATTGTCATTAGTTGGACTGAGCCAATCAGGGTAGATAACTATGGACTGATTTTATGTCAAATTACCTCCCTTTATTTCAAATTAAAATTGGTATATCTTCGTAACTAATGAAGATACTGATCTGAAATTTCATTTATGTCAACAGATTCCTTCTTTTGTTCACTTACAATAATTTTCTTTTTAATTACTTCCCTTTTATGTTACTATAAATAGCTTATTTTTGGTAACTTTTTTATTATTGGCTAAAACCCAGACCACTTTTCTGTGGTACAACATGGATGGTACCTCCAATTTTTAGGTGTATTTTGACATACCTGTACCTTTTAAGAATTTTTCTTTCTTTTTGGTTAAATTTCTTCCCTTTGTTGTTCCTATCCTTTGGACTTAGATATTTTTTCTGAGGACAAGAAGTGCAATGATAACAGGTGAGCGATATAGGGCCATCATGGTCCTCTTGTTTATTATTGGCCGTAGTGAAAAACCGAGACCACTTTTTTGTGGTACAACATGGATGGTACCTCCAATTTTTAGGTGTATTTTGACATATCTGTACCTTGTAAGAATTTTGTTTTTCTTTTTGGTTAAATTTCTTTCCTTTGTTGTTCCTGTCCTTTGGACTTAGATATTTTTTCTGAGGACCTTCTTGTCCTCAAGTGCAATGATAACAGGTGAGTGATATAGGGCCATCATGGCCCGCTTGTCATTTTTGAAGTTACAGCATAGAAATTTGGACCATATGTGTAATTTTTGATACAGATTTCAATACTCATCTTGAATAGTCTTAATCTTGACTTACTGACATACTTTCTTGTTTTTGAAGCTAAGGAATTGAAATTTTGACTGTGTGTATAAGTTTTGATATAAATTTCAAAACTCCTCTTCAGTATTCTAAACCCTGACCTACTGACTTACTTTCTTGTTTTTGAAGCTGCAGCAAAGAGATTTGGCCCTCTTGTATAATTTTCAACAGGTTAATGTTGTTAACTTGAATAACCTTTACCATGACCTACTCACCTAGTTTTTTGTTTTTGAAGCTTTAGGCAAAGAAATTTATTCTAGCAAGCAATTTAACTCTGGTGAGCGATATAGGGCTATCATGGCCCTCTTGTTACCTAGAATTTCAGGTTAAAGTTTTAATACACTTTCACTTTATCTCAGTTATTACTTTCTCAGTTATTACTAAATGGGATTTCATTCAAACTTAAAATAGTTGTTATACCGTATCACCCACATCACATGACACAAGGTGCATAACTGTAGCACCAATTTTTCATGAGTTATCCCCTTTTACTTAGAATTTAAGGCTAATTTTGATGCATTTTCACTATATCTCAGTTATTACAAAATGGATTTGGTTGAAACTTGAAGTAGTTGTTCCACATCATCACCCACATCATATTACACAAGGTGCATAACTCTGGTGCCAATACTTTATGAATTATGTCCCCTTTTTGCTTAGAATTATACTTATATAGTGTTTTGATACACTTCATCTTTACCTCTCTTATTACTTCATATTTTTGACACAGACTCAAGTTATTGTGCAATATCTTCATCCACCATTTCAGTCATAATAAACACTCCAGTGACAGCTCCAGCTTCCTCAGATGTGCCCAGTTTCACTATCCAGCATGGAAATAGTCGAGTGCGCTAACTCCTGTGGTAGCTCTTGTTAAGATACAGCCTTGAAATTTGGGTGACATACACAGTTTTGCACACAGATCTTACAACTGACTTAGTGGCCATGAACATACATGCCATAATTTTTCAGGACATTTCCGGGATTCTGAGTTAAAATTTCCGGGATTTTTGCTCTTTGTCCGGGACATACACCGTAACATTAGTATTCGTCTGTTTCATGCATAAATATCATCAAATTACATGCAGTTTCCAGAAATAAACATTGTTCCCTCGCTTAGGAATAATTTGCTGCAAATGTCGTCTAGCTTTCTAAGGGAGGTAAATAGGGTAATTCACTTCTATAGTTCGGCACGTGAATTGGTTGCGTTCACGAGGTGAACTGAATTAGGAGACTTGCTTCATACGAAGAATTTACCTGGTCATCGTGATTTAGAATCCAGCTTATTTGGTATCATTTTAAAAAGCTTAAACGTTTATCTAATCATTAATAAAATGGAATCCTCAAAGGAATAAAATAAATCTTGTAGATAAAATCGATATAAAATATTTTGGGTTGGGTCAATTTTCATGGATCGGTCGGCAAAGGCATTCAGTAGTCAAAAGTTTAATTTAGAATATGTGTGACAATCAGTCTACAGTTTACAACCTTTTAAAATAATTATCATTTAATTGACCGTTTTCAGCCATTTCTTCCAATCAAGGCTACATGTAGCTCCACCGCCTACGTGCTAAAAACAACGAGATTTTCGGCTATTGTTCCTAATATTGAATTATCATAAAACTGTTATTGATTGCATAATTTTGTCAATTCATAATCAGGGTCTTCATAATAGCTGACTGTAAATTAATCTGGGTCATCAAAAGATCGGAGGGCGCGTTCAATATGAGTGTTGATCGGAGCTGGCTTAATCAAGATGTGTCCCGCTCGAGGGCATGAAAACTGATTATCGGATAATTAGGAATAAACAATGTGACACCGGGGACTGTTTATTGTGTTTTATTGAATGTAAAATTCAACAATTTATAGACTAAAAAAAATAGTTTTGGGGTGGGTTATTTTTGTTTTCTGTATTTTTAATTTTCTGGGACATTTCAACATTGTCCGGGACACCGGGACGAGTATGTGATTTCCGGGACAATCCCAGACAATCCGGGACGTATGACATGTATGGCCATGAATATGACCAACTGACCTACATTATTAATATTTTAGCATCAGTTTGACATTTGAATTAGTTCACACAACTGGGAAAAGATTTCAATGCTTACTTACATTATTTTGACTTTCTTACCTGATCTCTTACACTTGTCTTTGTAGCACATATTACTATGGTGAGGGATCTAAGGTCATCATGACCCTCTTGTTTCTTATTGTTTAAGAAGCCGACATATGCGAAAAACAAAGAAATCAATGCAGGACAGTTAAATGCATGACTGCTTTATCATGCATGACATTTAACATAGATATTTTACTTTTCCATTGCACTGATATAACATAGACAGGATTAGAATTGACAAACGGTGTGAACTCAACAATGTCACTCTATAAACTGATTGTTTCCCTTATGTAAAGAGGGCTTAGGGTAAGTCTGTACAAAATCCACCCATATATAAACGTAACACATCAGAAGGAAAATAACTCCCAAATGCCAATTTTGACATAATGCTATAGATTTCCATTCTATTGTGCAGCAATTCCAAATAATTTGCTCATATGTACAGCAACACACATGTAAAGCCATACAATTTCAGAAAATATATACTTTTATCACCTTTAAAAGTATCCAGAACTCATAATTTATAATTTTCTACACAATATGGACTGGTCGTACACAAAGTCGTAAAGCATGAACATGTATATGTGCCTATACAAGTGCACGAAATATCGAGAAATGCTACTAACATTGCTCATAGTTCACAAGAAAACTATAAAATTCAATAATTGCAAAAGATGTTATACCATGACAAGATCTTTCAGCGAAGAATTAGTCTATTTTTTATTGACTGACAGAATACCCTGTTGTTTTCCGCCATGACAGGTATTGTGAACCATTGCCTGGAGGGGCACGTGGGGTCTTCCTCCACCATCAAATTGGAAAGTAGCGATATGACCTATAATTGTCAGTGCGATGTTAAACCCAACAAAATGAATAAATAAACCTGGACCATGGGTAACTCGGACCAGACAAATCTAGTAAACAGATAACATGTACTTTATAGTTGCCTGATTTTTATGCCCCCCTTTGAAAAAGGAGGGGTATATTGTTTTGCAGATGTCGGTCGGTCTGTCGGTCGGTCGGTCGGTCGGTCGGTCGGTGGGAATGTAGACCTATCCGTTTCCGGATGATAACTCAAGAACGCTTGGGCCTAGGATCATGAAAGTTGATAGGGAGGTTGGTCATGACCAGTAGATGACCCCTATTGATTTTGAGGTCTGTATGTGAAAGGTCAAGGTCACAGTGACCCTGAATAGTAAAACGGTTTCCGGATGATAACTCAAGAACACTTGGGCCTAGGATCATGAAAGTTGATAGGGAGGTTGGTCATGACCAGCAGATGACCCCTATTGATTTTGAGGTCAGTATGTTAAAGGTCAAGGTCACAGTGACCCTGAACAGTAAAACAGTTTCCGGATGATAACTCAAGAACGCTTAGGCCTAGGATCACGAAAGTTGATAGGGAGGTTGGTCATGACCAGCAGGTGACCCCTATTGATTTTGAGTTCATTATGTCAAAGGTCAAGGTCACAGTGACCAGGAACAGTAAAATGGTTTCCAGGCAATAACTCAAGAACGCTTGGGCCTAGTGTCAGGAAAATTGATAGTTAGGTTGGCCATGACCAGCAGATGACCCCTAATGATTTTGAGGTCAGTATGTTAAAGGTCAAGGTCACAGTGACCCTGAACAGTAAAACAGTTTCCGGATGATAACTCAAGAACGCTTAGGCCTAGGATCACGAAAGTTGATAGGGAGGTTGGTCATGACCAGCAGGTGACCCCTATTGATTTTGAGGTCATTAGGTCAAAGGTCAAGGTCACATTGGCCAGGAACAGTTAAATGGTTTCTGATCTTCTTGTCCAAAACCATAGGGCCTAGGGCTTTGATATTAATTTTGGTATGTAGCAAAATCTAGTGGTCCTCTACCAAGATTGTTCAGATTATTTCCCTGGGGTCAAATATGGCCCCACCCCTAGGGTCACATGGTTTATATAGCCTTATATAGGAAAAAACTTTGAAAAACCTCTTGTCCAAAACCACAGGGCCTAGGGCTTTGATATTTTGTATATGACATCATCTAGTGATCCTCTACTAAGATTGTTCAAATTATTCCCCAAGGGTCAAATATGGCTCCGCCCTGTGGGTCACATGGTTTACATATACTTATTTACAGTGTGCATATAATTTCTGTTCCTTGTGCAATTACTAAATGCATCAAGGGGGGCATTTCGTGTTCGACGAGCTCTTGTTGCATTTTATTTTATTGCTATTGAAATGTGTTTAATTAAAGAGATTGTGCTACATTTTTATCAGTAAAGAGTGGACACAGTGTTTCAATGGTAACATTGTCTGACAATGTATATGCCACAACGGGTTACCATAAATTTATGAGAATATATAATAAAATTTATATGAAGATCCTTTAGAAGCATAGAATACAACCAAGCAAAATAATAGCAGATTCGGCATGATTGAGTCTGTTTATGAAAGTTAATGGAATGTGTAACACCTTTCACTACCCCATCACCTGCTTAAGCATAACTCTCTTACAGTGATATTGAATGGATTCCATGATCCCAAAGGACCAGAAAATGTAACAACATTGAAGCATAATTTCTCAGACAGTTCTACAAACTGACATTGTGGCACTGAGGCAGCCATCGAGCCACGCATTGCAAAGTAGGCCCACAACAAAAAGAAGCTATAACGGAGAAATATTCTAGATGGGTTGCTTCAAATATCCAACCAGTACATTTTAATTATATGCAAAATACAGGGGAGGAAAGGAGTAAGGAGAAGAAAAAGGGGGTCGAACCATGTTTCTTAAACACAGTTACCCTACAACGTAAACATCGGCAGTGCAGACACACACGTACAAAAGACAAACACAAGCACACACACACACAGATAAACAAACAGACAAGTAAAATAAAGCAACATTTCTGTGCACCACCTAGGTCATAAGTCATAAGATCTGATTATATTCACAAACATTTTAAGACAGTGTCATTGTCACAGCGTTTACAAAATATTAGCCTGAAGGGATGTGCATTTTCTTTTCAGTTGGTACATTATGACGCACAAGAAATCGGCAATCAGCCAGACGACATTTTGGAACAGATTGAAGCAGTTTCGCCTCAGATGATTCCTGAAATTATGTATGCCATTATTAAGTTGTGCACAGACGTATGGCACAGACGCTATATATGCAAGTACACGACTCTTCATGCATACATAGATGCACTTTTAGAACCAGAACTAGGGATAGCGTGAGTATTTGAGATAACAAGCACACAAAATGTCCGATGATAAATGCAGTCAAAGAGCATGGCATCTTTCCGCGTCCCCACCTTGGTTAAAGTTTTTAGCTCGACTATTCGAAGAATAAGTAGAGCTATCCTACTCACCACGGCGTCGGCGTCACACCCTGGTTAAGTTTTTCATACCAGTCCACATTTTGACAAAGTCTTTTGAGATAAAGCTTTGAAACTTTCAACACTTGTTTACCATCACCATGTCCAGTTATAGGCAAGAGTACATAACCCTGTCAAGCATTTTGACTGAATTATGGCCCCTTTTGACTTAGAAATCTTAGTTAAGTTTTTCGTACCAGTTCATATTTTGACAAAGTCTTTTAAGATAAAGCTTTGAAACTTTCAACACTTGTTTACCATCATCATGTCCAGTTATAGGCAAGAGTACATAATTCCATCAAGCATTTGGTTGAATTATTGCCCCTTTTTGACTTAGAAATCTTGGTTAAGTTTTTCGTACCAGTTCATATTTTGACAAAGTCTTTTGAGATAAAGCTTTGAAACTTTCAACACTTGTTTACCATCACCATGTCCAGTTGTAGGCAAGAGTACATAACTCCATCAAGCATTTTGGCTGAATTATGGCCCCTTCTGACTTAGAAATCTTGGTTAAGATTTTCGTACCAGTTTATATTTTGTGTAAAGTGTTTGACATATGGCTTTGAAACTTTTATATCTTGTTCAGTATTATAGTCTCTATCAATAGGCAAGAGTACATAACTCTGTCATCTTTTTTTGGCTGAATTATGGCCCTTTTTGAACTTGGAAATTGGTTCTGTTTTCGTATATGTCCATGTTTTGTCAAGACTATTTGACATATGGCTTTTAAACTTTAAACACTTGTTTATCATTATGATTTCCATCTGTAGGCAAGAGTACATAACTCTGACAACTATTTTGGCTGAATTATGGCCCTTTTTGGACTTTGAAATTTTTGTCAAAACTATTTGAACTGTGGCTTTGAAACTTTTAACACTAGTATATCAATATGATTTCCATCTGTAGGCAAGTGTACATAACTCTGTCAACTATTTTGACTGAATTATGACCCTTTTTAATCCCCCGCCGTGGCGGAGGATTATAGGAATGGTCTGCGTCCGTCCTTAACAAAATTGTGTCCGGTCCATATCTCCTAAACCCCTTGAAGGATTTTCATGAAACTTGTGTCAAATGATCACCTCATCAAGACGATGTGCAGAACCCATGAGTCAGCCTTGTCGGTTCAAGGTCAAGGTCACAACTCAAGGTCAAAGGTTTGAGCCTGCCATTTTGTGTCCGCTCTATATCTCATAAACTCCTTGAAGGAATTTTATAAAACTTGGGTCAAATGATCACCTCATCAAGATGATGTGCAGAACCCATGAGTCAGCCATGCCGGCTCAATGTCAAGGTCACAACTTGGGGTCAAAGGTTTTGAGCCTTCCATTTTGTGTCCGCTCTATATCTTCTAAACTCCTTGAAGGATTTTCATGAAACTTGGGTCAAATGATCACCTCATCAAGACGATGTGCAGAACCTATGGGTCAGCCTTGTCGGCTCAAGGTCAAGGTCACAACTTAGGGTCAAAGGTTTGAGCCTTCCATTTTGTGTCCGCTCTATATCTCGTAAACTCCTTGAAGGATTTTCATCAAACTTGGGTCAAACGTTAACCTCATCAAGGCAATGTGCAGAACTTATGAGTCAGCCTTGTCGGCTCAAGGTCAAGGTCACAACTGAAGGTCAAAGGTTTGAGCCTTCCATTTCGTGTCCGCTCTATATCTCCAAACCCCTCGAAGGAATTTTATAAAACTTGGGTAAAATGATTACCTCATCAAAACGATGTGCAGAAATTATGAGTCAACCATGCCAGCTCAAGGTCAAGGTCACAACTAAGGGTCGAAGGTTTGAGCCTTCCATTTTGTGTCCACTCTGTATCTCCTAAACCCCTTCAAGGATTTTCATCAAACTTGGGTCAAATGATCACATCAAAAACTCATGAGTCAGCCATGTCAACTCAAGGTCAAGGTCACAACTGAAGGTCAAAGTTTTCAGCTCTGTATCTCCTAAACCCCTTGAAGGATTTTCATGAAACTTGGGTCAAATGATCACCTCATCAGGACGTTGTGCAGAATTCATGAGTCAGCCATGTCAGTTCAAGGTCAAGGTCACAGCTAAAATCAAAGGTTTACCCTTTCACTATCCATAGCAGTGGCAGGGGATTTAGCTGTCTTTCAGACTGCCTTGTTGGACTTGGAAATTAGTTAAATTTTTCATACAAGTCCATATTTTGCCTAACATATAACTTAACATATTTGCCATCATGGTCACACATTGCCATTTAGTGCAAGACTAATCAAAATCCACAAATACAGGAACATTTTTTGTATAATCCATTTTTTCTTTTGTCTGAAAATCTATGGAAATATTTTGACCCCATTCTTAGTCAATCCTTCGAATAGTCGAGCACGCTGTCATCCGACAGCTCTTGTTTAACACTTTCTCCTTTTTCAACATCTCTGTAATTACTTGATGGATTTGATTCAAACTTGAAATAGTTATTCCTCATCATCACCCACATCACATAAGGGCCATAACTCTGGCACCAATATTTCATGATTTATCTCCCCTTTTGTCTGAGTTTTTAAGGTTAAAGTTTTGATGCACTTTCACTCTATCTCTGTTATTACTGAATGTATTTGATTCAAACTTAAAATACTTGTTCAACATCATGTAACATAAGATGCATAACTCTGGCACAAATTTTTGAGTCGGCTAAACGCATTCAAGCGTTTGACGACTCCTTGCTATCGCCCGATTTCTCATTCTTATTAAATGGCCTCACAACACAGCGAAGTGATGTAGTTCCATTAGATTGTCTCTAATTTCAAAGAGTTTATTGATCGAATGAAGTTGAGTTATGTCAGTCCTATTTGCTATGAGCAATATACGATGTAATCTGTCAAATTCATGACTTGTAATTGTGCAATACTCGAATAAAGCCACGTATTTTCTTCTGCGGTAACTCATTAAGCATAAACACGCATAATGATTCTGTGGGATTTGGTAATACATTTGCGCATATGATTATGGTGACGAATTTTATGCCCTTTTGTTATAAAATAGCAAATATGATGTTCACAAATTCAAATACAAACTACATATTAACTTATTAGCCAAATTCTGCATTTGTTACCCTCTTTAAAATCATTGTGCAAATAACAAATTTATTGAGCTGTGCATTTTTTGAATTGCACAGGCTTACCAAGCTTGCGTAACATCCAGCGAAAGAAAAATATAGTTCCAGAACATACTGCTAGTATTTTATTGAGTCGGGTACCTCTGAAAACATTGGAATGTCTCTTATCAAAGAGTTTACCACATCGATGAAATTAAATTATGACAGCTTCATTTTAAATGACCCGAATAAGATATGTGCAGTACGTTAATTTTTCCGTGAGACTTGGCGGATGAAACCTAACTACATTCTGGACACTTGTCGGCGAACACGCGAGACCTGTTTATAACAACGCTTCTACGATTTTGCGTGGGTTGAATTTTGCAGTCAGTAAGCGGATAAATTATCGTAAGAAGAAGCTCTTACTGGTTTGTTTAATTACTACTGATATTAAAAATGATTTTATTTCTTATTTTTCAAGAAATAAACAAATCGGCGAAACATTAAATTGTATTTTCTTGTAGTTTTTGAAATCGAAAGTAGATCGTCTATGTTTGGCTGCTTTGACGAAACGAAACAACTTTTGTTATGAAAAGATTTAAATAAGAGGTAATTTAACCATAAAATTCAATGTCAGATACTGCCAGATGCTAAATGTCTTCGTATCATCACAATTTGTAAAACATATTGTTGAAACTGGAGATTTAGAAAAGTGTAATCGTATCCGGATATAATATTTTGGGTGAATGTTCATTTCATTTATTGTAACAAAATCTCTGTTTAGTTGGGGGAAAAACTAAAAACAAACTGAAACTGGTAGACTAGACTACCAGTACATCAATCATTAGCCGACTCTCAGGCCCTTCAGGCCTTTGATTTATGAATTGTTCCTCCTTTTTACTTAGCAGGTTAAAGTTTTGATGCACTTTCACTCTGTCTCTGTTATTACTGAATGGATTTGATTCAAACTTAAAACATCACCCACGCCATATGACACAAGGTGCATAACTCTGGCACCAATTTTTCATGAATTATTCCCCCTTTTTACTTAGAATTTCAGGTTAAAGTTTTGATGCACTTTCACTCTATCACTGTTATTACCGGATGGATTTAATTCAAACTTAAAATAGTTGTTCAACATCATCACCCACACCATTTGGCACAAGGTACATAACTCTGGCACTAATTTTTCATGAATTATCCCCCCTTTTTACTTATAATTTCAGGTTAAAGTTTTGATGCACTTTCACTCTATCTCTGTTATTACTGAATGGATTTGATTCAAACTTAAAATAGCTGTTCAACATCATCACCCACACCATTTAACACAAGGTGCTTAACTCTGGCACCAATTTTTCATGAATTATGCCCCCTTTTTCTTAGAATTAAAAGTAAATTTTGATGCATTTTCACTATATCTCAGTTATTATGAAATGCATTTAATTCAGACTTGAAGTACTTGTTCCACATCATCACCCACATCATAAGACACAAGAGGCATAACTCTTGCACCAATATTTAATTAATTAAGCCCTTATTGCTTAGGCTATACTTATATAGTGTTTGTTACACTTTATCTGTACCTCTCTTATTATATGCTCGTTTGAAAAACGGGACGTATTATGGGAACGCCCCTGGCGGGCGGATGGGCGGGCGGGTGGGCGGCATCCACAGACTTTGTCCGGAGCATATCTTCTACATGCATGGAGGGATTTTGATGAAACTTGGCACAGTTGTTCACCATCATGAGACGGAGTGTCATGCGCAAGAACCAGGTCCCTAGGTCTAAGGTCAAGGTCACACTTAGAGGTTAAAGGTCAAATTCAAGAATGACTGTCCAGAGCATATCTTCTACATGCATGGAGGGATTTCGATGAAACTTGGCACAGTTGTTCACCATCATGAGACGGAGTGTCAAGTGTAAGAACCAGGTCCTTAGGTCTAAGGTCAAGGTCACACTTAGAGGTCAAAGGATACAAGAATGAAAACTTTGTCCGGAGCATTTCTTCTTCATGCATAGAGGGATTTTGATATAACTTGTCACAAATGTTCACCATCATGAGTCGGAGTGTCATGCGCAAGAACCAGGTCCCTAGGTCTAAGGTCAAGGTCACACTTAGAGGTCAAAGGATACAAGAATGAAAACCTTGTCCGGAGCATTTCTTCTTCATGCATAGAGGGATTTTGATATAACTTGGCACAAATGTTCACCACCACGAGACCAAGTGTCATGCGCAAGAACCAGGTCCCTAGGTCTAAGGTCAAGCTCACACTTAGAGGCCAAAGGTCAGATACAAGAATGACTTTGTCCGAAGCATTTCTTCTTCATGCATGGAGGGATTTTGATGTAACTTGGCACAATTATACACCATCATGAGAGGAAGTGTCATGCACAGTTCCTTTCTTTACAATTACTTCCCTTTGTTGTTACTTTAAATAGCTTATATTGTAACTTATTCATTACTAGTCGTAGGGAAAAATCGAGACCACTTTTCTGTAGTACAACATGCATGCTACATCCAATTTTGAGGTGTATTTTGACCAATCTCTACCTGGTAAAGATTTTTGTGTGGACTTACAATTTTTTTTTTTTTTTTTTTTTTTTAAGATTAACTTCCCTTAGTTGTTACTATAAATAACTTATATTGTAACTTTTTTTATAATTGACCATAGGGAAAAACCAAGACCACTTTTCTGTGGTACAACATAGATGTTACTTTCAAATTTTAGGTGTATTTTAAGGTCTCTCTACCTGGTAAGGAATTTTTTTTGTGGACTTAGGAAAACAAAAGACTTACAATGATTACTAAGCAACCACAAAATTAAAATTCATTTGCAATGCAGCAGCTAGAGTAAAGAAATTTGCTGTGACGGGCGTATATTGTGACATTCTGGCACTCTTGTTACTTAATATTTTTGATACAGATTCAGGCTATTGTGCAATATCTTCATCCACCATTGGAGTTAATAAACACTCCAGTGACAGCTCCAGTTTCCTCAGATGTGCCCAGTTTCACTATCCAGCATCGAAATAGTCGAGCACGCTGTTTCCTGTTACAGCTCTTGTTGTCTTTACTGTAAATAAAATATGCTACTTGGAAAGGTTTTTGTATTTGAATATAATAGTTGTGCCTCGGCAAACATCATAGGTAAATCTTAATACGGTCCGAACATTTATTTTCTTGGCAAGTTTGACATCATGATGCTCCATTTCATATCTTGAATTATTTCTAAAAATGCTGGAGAAGACTTTGAATTTATTTACCCATTTCTTTACACATTTTATAAATTCAGAATGGAGCAGGATGGTCATGTCCTTAAAAAGGTAAGGAACTAGTGTTTCAATGATTTGAGAATAATGCATGTCAGTGTTTATAGATCACCATCTTTAAATGTTTATTTGAAAAAAAGTCAGAAGGGCTTACGGTGTACTGTACAAGATTAAATGTATTTAACTTTTGATTATGTCAATGCAGATGTACTATCTATGATTTATAAAAACTGGTAAGTAATTAATAGGAGGAATGACACGTCAAACACCAGATCAGTTTAACTATTATTTAATATTCTACCGGTTTCAGTTGTATAACAACCTTCATCAGGAATACAATTTTACAAAATATCATTACTAAAGTACATAAAATTACAGCCACCTTTCTGAAGTTCGTTACTAAAAATAGATCAAATTGTTCTGGCAATGTTCCAAGTCTATAAATAGATGCTGTAGAAAAAAATAAAAAATATTAAGCGTTATTTGTGTTTAGTTTCTCTCGAAAATCCCGTAAATACTGGCAACACAGATTATAAGTTTGTTATCCTGGCTGTACATGGCGGTTTCATCCTGGCATATTGTCTCTGTGCTTGATATTGATGTAACTGGTGGTTCTGGTGAGTTCAAGTCCAGTGGAGATGTTGATCTGCTATGTTCCGGGGTTGGTGGTAGAGGGGATATTGGCGTAGGTATTTCTATCAGGTCAGTGTAAGGTATGGGTGGTGCGACTTCCATCTTTTGTTTGTAGTGCTTGGTAGTTTTTAAATACGGGCTTCCAGTTTTGCCCATTACTATGCGGAACTTGGGCGTTTTCATCAAAGTCTTGATATTCTTGGGGTTTGAAAGTGCAGGAAAGGTTACCTTTTGTTTCTGTGGATTTTTAGTTGTGGCAGCCTCAAATATTTCCTCTTGAAATCCATGGATCCTTACCGAATGTTTCCTAAGGTTACCTTTTGAAGTGTAACATTTCTGGCACCAGGAGCATTTGTACATGGTAGTTTCATCTTTGTGAGTCTTGATGTGTTTATATTTCTGGTATTTATTCTTTGCCGAGTAGCCACAAATATCACACAGGTACGAATATGGTTTCTTTTCTGTTTCTTCGTCTTCAATTAGTTTTGTTGCTATAAAGATCTCTTTCTCCCAGTCTATTGTGTCAGGTTCAACCCCTGGGGTGCTCGTGTTTTTAACTTTCGAATCCATACTTCTTCTAATCTAAGGCGTTTGTTTACATGCCGTTCTGATTGTGTTATGATTCTGACGTCAACATCGTCGATTGTGTGATTGGGGCTGTTGAAATGGCGCGCTATTGGTTTTACCTCATTCTGTGTTCTGACGTCCGCTAAATGACCATAAAACCTGTCTCTCAGAGTATTCCCTGTTTGACCAACATATTGAATTTTGCATTGCTTGTATGTAATCAGATAAATTACGCTAACAGTTGAGCATGTGTAATGTCCTTTGATGGTGTATGTATCTTTTGTTATCGTACTTGTGAAGTTTGTTGAGTTTACCATGTATTTACATACAAAGCAGTTTCTTCCGCACGCATAGCTGCCTTTTTGTAGCACGTGTGTAGTCAAGCCTGACCTGACTAACACATCTCTAACATTTGGCCCTTCGTGTCACGGCTAAGATTCTGGCATTTTTTATAAAGGCTGTTGATGCACTAGTTGAAAGAATTGTGAGGTGTGTGTCGAAAATTCTTTGTGCATTTGGGGTGAATGGATTGTATGAGTATATAAATGGTATTTGTTGAATTCCGCCTTATCTATGATTTAGTTAAAATCAAAACATTATCAAGTTCCTGTATTAGAGCTTAGTGCCATTTTTCAGCAGACTGATCCAGAGTCTGTATAGTTTTAAATGAACTTGTCTCCATTTCTCAGTGCAAAGAAATAGCAAGAAATTACTTTTAAAGCCATACCAAATTGATATGTCGTTTGTCGGAACAACCACATCAAAAATTTCGTTCTTGAAAAAAAAAAGATGAAATTCAACTGCCCGCATGTACAAAAACAGGTTTTATCACTGTTTTAATGCGACAGAGTGATATTGATCTGAATTCATGCTTTCATTATACATGTAGCTGATGACCAAAACTCAAAAAGTCAGGAATTATGGTGTTGTTCATCATTTGTGTTGAATCTGGAGTGTCTTTGCTAGTGCCACACATGACCTTATATGCCGGTGCATGTTCTGTGAATTGTTCAGTACAGTTAAAAGAGCCAAGCCCGACTTGATTGAATCCACTAGGAGGCAATTTGGATTAAACATAGAATTATTGTTGAGATATAAAGTTTTCAAACCATTTTTGTCTAGCCCGCTTGCGGAAGCGAAAACATAGTTGTCCAAATGGCTGTTTTGTGTGCGTGCGTCCGTCCGTCCGTTAGCAATTTCGTGTCCGTACTGTAACTCTTGAACCCCTTGAAGGATTTCAAAGAAACTTGACACAAATGTACACCAGAAGGAGAGGACATGCAGAGCGCTTGTTTCGGATGACTAGCTTCAAGGTCAAGGTCACACTTAGGGGTGAAAGGTCATATGAGTGTGTTTCGTGTCCGCTCTGTAATTCTTGAACTGCTTGAAGGATTTCAAAGAAACTTGGCACAAATGTTCACCACACTGAGATGGCATGCAGAGCGCTTGTTTCGGATGACTAGCTTCAAGATCAAGGTCACACTTAGGAGTGAAAGGTCATATATGACTTTGCTGTGTCCGCTCTGTAACTCTTGAACTGCTTGAAGGATTTCAAAGAAACTTGGCACAAATGTTCATCACACTGAGACGACATGCAGAGCGCTTGTTTCGGATGACTAGCTTCAAGGTCAAGGTCACACTTAGGAGTGAAAGGTCATATATGACTTTGCTGTGTCCGCTCTGTAACTCTTGAACTGCTTGAAGGATTTCAAAGAAACTTGGCACAAATGTTCACCACACTGAGACGACATGCAGAGTGCTTGTTTTGGATGACTAGCTTCAAGGTCAAGGTCACACTTAGTAGTGAAAGGTCATATTATGACTTTGCTGTGTCCGCTCTGTAACTCTTGAACTGCTTGAAGGATTTCAAAGAAACTTGGCACAAATGTTCACCACACTGAGGCGACGTGCAGAGCGCATGTTTTGGATGACTCGCTTCAGGGTCACACTTAGGGGTCAAAGGTCATATGTGACTTTGCTTTGTGTATATTGCTCTGCATTGCAGTGCTCTTGTTCTTATTTGGCAGATCCCTTTTTTGTTCTCTTACAATAATTTTATTTTTGTTTTACTTCCCTTTTTAGCTCACCTGTCACATAGTGACAAGGTGAGCTTTTGTGATCACCCTTCGTCCGTCGTCCGTCGTCAGTCCGTCCGTCCGTGCGTGTGTCAACAATTTCGTGTCTGCACGATAGTGGTTTCGTTTATGATTTTATTTTAACCAAACTTGCACACAACTTGTATCACCATAAGATCTCGGTTCCTTTCTTGAACTGGCCAGATCCCATTATGGGTTCCAGAGTTATGGCCCCTGAAAGGGCAAAAATTAGCTATTTTGACCTTGTCTGCACAATAGCAGCTTTATTTATGGTTTGATTTTTACCAAACTGGCACACAACTTGTATCACCATAAGATCTTGGCTCCTTTCTTGAACTGGCCAGATTCCGTTATGGGTTCCAGAGTTATGGCCCCTGAAAAAAGGCCAGAATTAGCTATTTTGACCTTGTCTGCACAATAGCAACTTTATTTATGGTTTGATTTTTACCAAACTGGCACAGAACTTGTATCACCATAAGATCTTGGTTCCTTTCTTGAACTGGCCAGATTCCATTATGGGTTCCAGAGTTATGGCCCCTGAAAAGGCCAGAATTAGCTGTTTTGACCTTGTCTGCACAATAGCAACTTTATTTATGATTTAAATTTAATCAAACTTGCACACAACTTGTGTCACCATAAGATCTCACTTCCTTTCTTGAACCGGCCAGATCCCTTAATGGGTTCCAAAGTTATGGCCCCTGAAAGGGCCAAAATTAGCTATTTTGGCCTTGTCTGCACAATAGCAGCTTCATTTATGATTTGATTTTAACCAGACTTGCACACAGCTTGTATCTCCACAAGATCTTGATTCCTTTTTTAAACTGGCCAGATTCCTTCATGGGTTCCAGAGTTATGGCCCCTTAAAGGTCCAGAATTGGCTATTTTGGCTTTTGCAGCCATATAGAGACTTCTTTTATGGTTTTATTTGATACAAACTTCCAAAATATCTTCAACAACAATAAATCTTGGATTCCATGACAAATCAGATCCAGTCGTAGGTTCCAGAGTTATTTTGATTACCTCCCCTGATTGTAATCAAAATGGATTTATATCAGTAAGTACTTATAGGACTTATTTGAAATTTCATTATTGTCATTAGTTGGACTGAGCCAGGGTAGATAACTATGGACTGATTTTATGTCAAATTACCTCCCTTTATTTTAAATTAAAATAGGTATATCTCCATAACTAATGAAGATACTGATCTGAAATTTCATTTATGTCAACAGATTTATTTGGCAGATCCTTCTTTTGTTCACTTACAATAATTTTTTTTTAATTACTTCCCTTTTACGTTACTATAAATAGCTTAATTTTAGTAACTTTTTAGCTCACCTGTCACAAAGTGACAAGGTGAGCTTTTGTGATCGCGCGGTGTCCATCGTCCGTCGTCCGTCCGTGCGTCCGTAAACTTTTGCTTGTGACCACTCTAGAGGTCACATTTTTCATGGGATCTTTATGAAAGTTGGTCAGAATGTTCATCTTGATGATATCTAGGTCAAGTTCGAAACTGGGTCACGTGCCTTTAAAAACTAGGTCAGTAGGTCTAAAAATAGAAAAACCTTGTGACCTCTCTAGAGGCCATATATTTCATAAGATCTTCATGAAAATTGGTCAGAATGTTCACCTTGATGATATCTAGGTCAAGTTCGAAACTGGGTCACGTGGGTTCAAAAACTAGGTCAGTAGGTCTAAAAATAGAAAAACCTTGTGACCTCTCTAGAGGCCATATTTTTCATGAGATCTTCATGAATATTGGTCAGAATGTTCACCTTGATGATATCTAGGTCAAGTTCGAAACTGGGTCACGTAGGGTCAAAAACTAGGTCATTAGGTCTAAAAATAGAAAAACCTTGTGACCTCTCTAGAGGCCATATTTCTCAATAGATCTTCATGAAAATTGGTCAGAATGTTCACCTTGATGATATCTAGGTCAAGTTCGAAACTGGGTCACGTGGGGTCAAAAACTAGGTCATTAGGTCTAAAAATAGAAAAACCTTGTGACCTCTCTAGAGGCCATATTTCTCAATGGATCTTCATGAAAATTGGTCAGAATGTTCACCTTGATGATATCTAGGTCAAGTTCGAAACTGGGTCATGTGGGGTCAAAAACTAGGTCAGTAGATCTAAAAATAGAAAAACCTTGTGACCTCTCTAGAGGCCATATTTCTCAATGGATCTTCATGAAAATTGGTCAGAATGTTCACCTTGATGATATCTAGGTTAATTTCGAAACTGGGTCACGTGCGGTCAAAAACTAGGTCAGTAGGTCTAAAAATAGGAAAACCTTGTGACCTCTCTAGAGGCGATATTTTTCAATGGATCTTCATGAAAATTGGTCAGAGTGTTTACCTTGAAGATATCTAGGTCAAGTTCGAAACTGGGTCACGTGGGGTTAAAAACTAGGTCAGTAGATCTAAAAATAGAAAAACCTTGTGACCTCTCTAGAGGCCATATTTTTCATGAGATCTTCATGATTATTGGTCAGAATGTTCACCTTGATGATATCTAAGTCAAGTTCGAAACTGGGTCACGTGGGGTTAAAAACTAGGTCAGTAGGTCTAAAAATAGAAAAAACCTTGTGACTTCTCTAGAGGCCATATTTCTCAACGGATCTTCATGAAAATTAGTGAGAATGTTCAGCTTGATGATTTCTAGGTCAGGTTTTTAACTGGGTCATGTTCGGTCAAAAACTAGGTCAGTAGGTCGAAAAATAGAAAAACCTTGTGACCTCTCTAGAGGCCATATTTTTCACGAGATCTTCATGAAAATTGGTGAGAATGTTCACCTTGATGATATCTAGGTCAAGTTTAAAAGTGGGTCACGTGCCTTCAAAAACTAGGCCATTAGGTCAAATAATAGAAAAACCTTGTGACCTCTCTAGAGGCCATATTTTTCAATGGATCTTCATGAAAATTGGTCAGAATTTTTTTCATCTTGATGATATCTAGGTCACATGTGCTCAAAAACTAGGTCACTATGTCAAATGATAGAAATAATGACGTCATACTCAGTTCAACACTGGGTCATGTGGGGATAGGTGAGCGATTCAGGACCATCATGGTCCTTTTGTTTATTATTGGCGGTAGGAAAAAACCGAGACCACTTTCCTGTGGTACAACACGGATGGTACCTCCAATTTTTAGGCGTATTTTGACATATCTGTACCTTGTAAGAATTTTTTTTTTCTTCTTGGTTAAATTTCTTCCCTTTGTTGTTCCTGTCCTTTGGACTTAGATATTTTTTCTGAGGACCTTCTTGTCCTCAAGTGCAATGATAACAGGTGAGCGATATAGGGCCATCATGGCCCTCTTGTTTGTTACTATAAATAGCTTATTTTGAAACTTTTTTATATGACTTTGCTCTGTCCGCTCTGTAACTCTTGAACTGCTTGAAGGATTTCAAAGAAACTTGGCACAAATGTTCACCACACTGAGGCGACATGCAGAGCGCATGTTTTGGATGACTTGCTTCAAGGTCACACTTAGGGGTCAAAGGTCATATATGACTTTGCTTTGTGTATATTGCTTTGCATTGCAGTGCTCTTGTTTTTATTTGGCAGATCCCTTTTTTGTTCCCTTACCATAATTTTTTTTTGTATTACTTCCCTTTTTTGTTACTATAAATAGCTTATTTTGAAACTTTTTTATTATTGGCCGTAGGGAAAAACCGAGACCACTTTTCTGTGGTACAACATGGATGGTACATCCAATTTTTAGATGTATTTTGACATAACTTTACCTGGTAAGAATTTTTTTGTGGAATTAGAATTTTTTTTGGAATTTCTTCTTTTTGTTGTTACTGTCCTTTGGGCTTAAACAGTCAAGTTCTTTAAATTTTGCTCCCATCCTCTGGTGTAACCCTTGGGGCGTATATTGCCCCGCTTGGCGGCGCTCTTGTTATTTTTTCCCTTTGAATGTTTTTGTTTTGTTTCTGACTTTGAGATACACTTGTTCAGTCTTCAACCCCTTTGAACTCCAATGCCTACGAGTTCATTTTAGTTAATGTATGTATTGATTTGGTTAGAAATGCCATGTTCTGAATTTTGTCACTTATGATCTGAATTTGAGATTTGACACACCGAAGCTGTTTGACAAAGATGGTAAAATACTAAACGTAGTCTACGTAGTCTAAAAGTACTTGCCAGTAATCCTTAAAATATTTTCTTTTCTGATATGAAAAGTAAACAGTTATGCTAAATCATAACAGTAGTGCAAAAGTACAGCATATGAAACACAGGAAAGACCACAATACGTATCAGACGCTACTTGAGAATTCCAGATACAATATCATGACATTTTTGAAGACTTTTTTCTGTGTTTCATTTCCTTACATTACTACTTATTTCACACTGGAATTAGTTCAACCCCAAAAGTCAAAATGACCAGCATACATGGTATGAATACACATGCGGATGTCTTTAAATCTTATCTAAGAAGTTGTCAAATGTGAATGCTGAGTTTTGCTCAATCCGGTGCTAGAGGTCGTGGATTGTTGCTTGTATTTCCACTAACGTCCATGAACAGGTTCAGTCAAACTGAGTCTGCAACGTTTTCATTCATTTCGTGTTGGGCGATCAGTGGTTTTCTACTTTTTCTTTTCATTTATCACATCAGCATTGTTTGTGCCATAAATAGCCCCCCCCACCCCCCACCAACCCTGCAGCACGAGATGACTATTTTGGGTCTAAGTTTTCAGCTTGTACATTTCCGCTTGAATGGTGCCAATATTCCCGCTTGAATAGCTTTGTTTATTCACCCATTGCCTATGTTGGCTGTTTTTATTAGCTCACCTGTCACATAGTGACAAGGTGAGCTTTTGTGATTACCCTTCGTCCGTCGTCCGTCGTGCATCCATCCGTCCGTCCGTCAACAATTTCTTGTCTGCACGATAGTGGTTTCATTTATGATTTTATTTTAACCAAACTTGCACACAACTTGTATCACCATAAGATCACGGTTCCTTTCTTGAACTTGCCAGATCCCATTATGGGTTCCAGAGTTATGGCCCCTGAAAGGGCCAAAATTAGCTATTTTGACCTTGTCTGCACAATAGCAGCTTTATTTATGATTTGAATTTTACCAAACTGGCACACAACTTGTATCACCATAAGATCTTGGTTCCTTTCTTGAACTGGCCAGATTGCATTATGGGTTCCAGAGTTATGGCCCCTGAAAGGGCCAGAATTAGCTATTTTGACCTTGTCTGCACAATAGCAGCTTCATTTATGATTTGATTTTAACCAAACTTGCACACAACTTGTATCACCATAAGATCTCGGTTCCTTTTTTGAACTGGCGATATTCCTTTGTGGGTTCCAGAGTTATGGCCCCTGAAAGGACCAGAATTAGCTATTTTGATCTTGTCTGCACAATAGCAGCTTCATTTATGATTTAAATTTAATCAAACTTGCACAAAACTTCTGTCACCATAAGATCTCGATTCCTTTCTTGAACCGGCCAGAGCCCATAATGGGTTCCAGAGTTATGGCCCCTGAAAGGGCCAAAATTAGCTATTTTGACCTTGTCTGCACAATGGCAGCTTCATTTATGATATGATTTTAACCAAACTTGCACACAACTTGTATCACCACAAGATCTTGCTTCCTTTCTTCAACTGGCCAGATTCCATCTTGGGTTCCAGAGTTATGGCCCCTTAAAGGTCCAAAATCGACCGTTTTGGCTTTTGCAGCCATATAGAGACTTCATTTATGGTTTTATTTGATACAAACTTCCAAAATATCTTCAGCAACAATAAATCTTGGATTCCATGACAAATCAGATCCAATCATATGTTCCAGAGTTATTTTAAATCTGATTACCTCCCCTGCTTGTAATCAAAATGGATTTATATCAGTAAGTACTTACAGGACTTATTTGAAATTTCATTATTGTTATTAGTTGGACTGAGCCAATGAAGGTAGATAACTATGGACTGATTTTATGTTAAATTACCTCCCTTTATTTCAAATTTAAATTGTTATATCTCCATAACTTAAGAAGATACTGATCTGAAATTTCATTTATGTCAACAGATTTATTTGGCAGATCCTTCTTTTGTCCACTTACAATATTTTTTTTTTTTTAATTACTTCCCTTTTACGTTACTATAAATAGCTTATTTTAGTAACTTTTTTATTATTGGCCGTAGGGAAAATACGAGACCAGTTTTCTGTGGTACAACATGGATGGTACCTCCAATTTTTAGGTGTATTTTAACATATCTATACCTTGTAAGATTTTATTTTCTTTTTGGTTAAATTCCTTCCCTTTGTTGTTCCTGTCCTTTGGACTTAGATATTTTTTCTGAGGACCTTGTCCTCAAGTGCAATGATAACAGGTGAGCGATATAGGGCCATCATGGCCCTCTTGTTGTTTGTCTTTTTGAAGTTTCTGTGATATGCAGGCTCCATAACCTCAGACCACCTCTCTAAATTCCAGTTTGTTTAGTTTTGCCCATTGTTCTCTCGTTTAGACAAACCCATTATTAAAGCACATGACCATACGCCGTTTTTTTATGGAATTGCAGTCTGTGTATCATTGAAAGTTTCATGTACACCACTGTATGAATACACCTGCGGATTTCTCTCAATTTTATTTCTGTACTTGTAATATGTGTATATATGTTGAGTTCTGCTCAGCCCAGGGCTAGAGGGCATGGATGGTATGCTTGCATTTCCACTACTGTACATAACAAGCTCACTCAAACCAAGTCTAAAACATTTTCATTCTTGTCGTGTTAGATGACCTGTGGTTTTCCACTTTCTCCACTGAAACATCTGGCACATTTTCAAATAATTTCACAACAATGTTCCTTAAGGGACCCTCTATCAAATCTTCTTCCCTGAAATCACTGGTCCAATTTCAAAATAAGTTGACAGCACTTACCCTTGGATTGGTGAATATTTATCAAATTCCTTCCCTTGAAAAGCATGGGTGCTAGGGACGGGAATAGTTTTCTCTCTGTGGCTATATTGAAAACATTTGCTCATGCAGATGTTCCTTGGGTGACATTTACCAAATAACTTTAGTCGCCCACCCACATTACCCCCAACCCATCCCCCAAATATCTACCAAATGCACCCCCTCCCCAAACCCTTACACAGTGTCAGTAACGGCCCATATTTATTTTGTGGAAACTGTAAAACTCTTCCTCTCAGAAAACACTGACCCTGTCTCAAAATAATTTCACAGATATTTTCCTTATATGGCCTTCAACCAAAAGTGTTTAAGCAAGCAGTGACACCCAGTTGAGCAATCTAGGGCCAATGATTGTGGCACTCTTGTCTTATTTGACAAAATATATAGAAATGGAATGACCATGAAAGTATCAATACAAAGAAACTTCTTTTTGAATAGCTGAAGTCATAGATCTTACATCACACCCTATAAACGACTGTATTCCCCCTCTTCCTCTTGCGAGTGATCAAAACAATAAACAGACACGCAAAAGGTAAGAATCATCTTCAAATTCATTATTTGGCTTTACACTGTATGTGTATTTAAGTTAAACGATAAGTCTAACATAAATATGTGTATATGGTGATATAATAGATGAAACTGACAGGTAATGTTTAAAAAATGTTGACTGATCACACTCATTGCATGAAAATTCGCTCGACCAAGTCACGAAACTGATGAAATCATGCCAAATTGTAATCCAATTATCCATGATGTTTTCTGTAATAAGTATGCATACTCCATAAATATATGTAAATAAAATGTTTCGTTTCTGTTGCATTTTTGAATGAAATTATTTTTTATCTAGTTGGTGAAAAAAAGTTTACTATATGCCGACTTGCCAATTTTGATATTTGATCTGAATGCATATTTGCGAGTAATACTGTATTTCATCTTGCGAGTACAATAGGCGATGCCCTTAAAAGGCTTAAATGAAATAAAAAATATGCATACAAAATTGTTCCTTTTGATCAGTTGTCATGTTTATAATGTCATTTAATGTCGAACCCCATGTGCGATGCTTGTACTTATCCATTGGGGGTGGGGTGGAGTGTCTGTGACTTGCTGTCCTACTTAATTAAATAATTAATTGAATGCTTCAGCGTCGTTTACATGCAAGTGTTCAGTGTTGGTGTTACACACATATACTATCATAAAATACAAATTAGAAATTGAATGTATACATACGGTCCCTTCTATGTCTTGCAAGAAATTAACCGTCGATTCCCTATGGAAATCACAGGAAGAAATGTTACCTTACGATTTCAAAATATCGATGAGATGAGACGGGAGAGGACTAAAGGTTGACCCCTGTCTGTCTGTCCGTCTGCAACAAAATGATCCTCTGATCTAAAAAAAACTATTTCACCCGCAAGTATCCTGCGAATGGACGTATAAATAGAAAATGATAACGAAAACATTATCGGAAAAGTCGATTAAGTCCTTATTAGTAATTCAGAGTTTACTTCATGGTAAATCAGTCAACAAGATTCAGAAGTAGTACAAAATAGTTGAATGACCTAATGGTTCAACTACCCGATTCCCCCTTCCTCAATAATAAAATAAACATGTTATTGTTACAAATACAGCCGTCGTGTTTACTACCTGTCAAGATTTACCGCTATTTCTTATTAATCCCCCGCCGTGGCGGAGGGATTATAGGAATGGTCTGTGTCCGTCCGTCCGTCTTTCCGTCCTAATTCCGTCTGTAACAAAATCGTGTCCGGTCCGTATCTCCTAAACCCCTTGAAGGATTTTCATGAAACTTGGGTCAAATGATCACCTCATCAAGACGATGTGCAGAACCCATGAGTCAGCCTTGTCGGTTCAAGGTCAAGGTCACAACTCAAGGTCAAAGGTTTGAGCCTGCCATTTTGTGTCCGCTCTATATCTCCTAAACCCCTTGAAGGAATTTTATAAAACTTGGGTCAAATGATCACCTCATCAAGACGATGTGCAGAACCCATGAGTCAGCCATGCCGGCTCAAGGTCAAGGTCACAACTTAGGGTCAAAGGTTTGAACCTTCCATTTTGTGTCTGCTCTATATCTCCTAAACCCCTTAACCCTTGAAGGATTTTCATCAAACTTGGGTCAAATGATCACCTCATCAAGGCGATGTGCAGAACTTATGAGTCCCATGCCGGCTCAAGGTCAAGGTCACAACTCAAGGTCAAAGGTTTGAACCTTCCATTTTGTGTCCGCTCTATATCTCCTAAACCCCTTAACCCTTGAAGGATTTTCATGAAACTTGGGTCAAATGATCACCTCATCAAGACGATGTGCAGAACCCATGAGTCAGCCTTGTCGGTTCAAGGTCAAGGTCACAATTCAAGGTCAAAGGTTTGAGCCTGCCATTTTGTGTCCGCTCTATATCTCCTAAACCCCTTGAAGGAATTTTATAAAACTTGGGTCAAATGATCACCTTATCAAGACGATGTGCAGAACCCATGAGTCAGTCATGCTGGCTCAAGGTCAAGGTCACAACTTAGGGTCAAAGGTTTGAACCTTCCATTTTGTGTCCGCTCTATATCTCCTAAACCCCTTGAAGGATTTTCATCAAACTTGGGTCAAACGATCACCTCATCAAGGCGATGTGCAGAACTTATGAGTCAGCCATGTCGGCTCAAGGTCAAGGTCACAACTGAAGGTCAAAGGTTTGAGCCTTCCATTTCGTGTCCGCTCTATATCTCCTAAACCCCTTGAAGGAATTTTATAAAACTTGGGTCAAATGATTACCTCATCAGAACGATGTGCAGAAATTATGAGTCAACCATGCCAGCTCAAGGTCAAGGTCACAACTAAGGGTCGAAGGTTTGAGCCTTCCATTTGGTGTCCACTCTGTATCTCCTAACCCCTTGAAGGATTTTCATCAAACTTGGGTCAAATGATCACCTCATCAAGAACTCAAGAGTCAGCCATGTCAACTCAAGGTCAAGGTCACAACTGAAGGTCAAAGGTTTCAGCTCTGTATCTCCTAAACCCCTTGAAGGATTTTCATGAAACTTTGGTCAAATGATGACCTCATCAAGACGTGCAGAATTCATGAGTCAGCCATGTCAGTTCAAGGTCAAGGTCACAGCTAAAATCAAAGGTTTTACCCTTTCACTATCCATAGCAGTGGCAGGGGATTTAGCTGTCTTTCAGACTGCCTTGTGTTAGAAATAATTTACATTTGATAGTGATAACGCACACACGCTGGGAATCTGTCCTTGCGGATTTGGTCGTTTTCATTGCTATGCCTTGCTCAATCCACTTCCGTTGTTTTAAAAATGGCGCGAGTTGTACCTCGTCTTTGTTTAAGTATGATCGGCAAAATCTGACATTTATATCAAAAGTTTTATGTTATTTGGTAAGTATAAATGCATGAGAAATTATTGTGAAATCACAGCGGGTAGTCATGGGTAGGCATTAGAGATATTGCCATATTTATGGCCGATAGAGAGTTAACAGACTTTTCCTTTGATTTTATCTGGTGACCAAGTTTTTGACCCCACTTGACTCAGATTTAAAGTCGCCTATAGATTATCAAGATTAATACTAAGTTTCATTACAATATGGTCATAGATGTGGACTCTAGAGTGTTAACTTGCTTTTCCTCTGATTTGACTTGGTGACCAAGTTTTTGACCCATCTGACCCAGATTTGAACTCAACCTAAATATTACCAAAAACACATTTTGAAAAAAAAAGTTTCATTAATAGATGGTCATAGATGTGGCCTCTAGAGTGTTAACTAGGTTTTCCTTTGATTTGACCTGGTGACCTAGTTTTTGAACCCAGATGACCCAATGTCGAACTGGTCCAAGATTTTATTGAGAGTAATATTCAGACCAAGTTACATTAAGATTGGACCAAATTGTGATCTCTAGACTGTTAACAACCTTTTCCTTTGATTTGACCTGGTGACCTAGTTTTTGAGCCCAGATGACCCAATATCAAACTCGTCCAAAATACTATTGAGGGTAACATTTTGACCAAGTTTCTTTAAGATTGAACCAAGAGTGTGACCTCTCTGAGTGTTAACAGTCAAATTGTTGACGACGGACGACAAGGACGGACGAGGGACACAGGGTGATCACAAAAGCTCACCTTGAGCACTTCTTGCTCAGGTGAGGTAATAAACCCTCCTTTTTTCCTCTAATGGCACTTCTGCTTGTAAAATAGGGGCTTTATTCACTCAGACCCTATTAGCCATCTGGGCTCCTTACAGGCAAATTCTAGGGGCCCAGCCTAAAAGTTAGGGGCCCAGCTATTATTAGCGGAAAAATATAGTAACAGTGGTTTAAATCTACATACTTAATAATAAGTCTTGTAATTTACTTCCTGCCAAAATACATCAATTTCTTAAATACAGATCACTCATCAAACTCACACTGAAAGAGAGAAAGTTGTAATCAGCCAGTGCAAGACCATGTTCTAAACATAGGACACAGCCTCTCAAACACGGACGCATTTAATTTAAAGTTTGAATGATTTTTGCAGCACTAGAGGATTTGGGTTGTTTATGGACATTTTTGATAGAGGCTGCACGCTTATGGACAACTGAATTCTAGTATTTTGTTACATTGTCGAGTTATAGGACTCGCAACCCGTCACAAAAGTATTACTTGTACAAAAGTACAAACCATGTTGCGGTCGATGTTCAAAGCAGTCACCGTCTGTTAACAGCCCATTTCTCATTAAAAGTCCTCTTTGACCTTTAGGATGTTTCATAATCCTGATAATATTTCCTTTTGTGGCCGCGACAGGCCGTTTTAAACTCTTTTAACAGCCTTCAATTAACGTCTACTTTCTAGTGCTGTATTTCTATGGGCGCAGCCATTGTTAGTGATGGAGTAAATAATCCACGTTTGCCGATTGGTTGTAGTATATATCGGTAATTTTAATTGGTCGATTTAAGTGCATACTGCATATTAATAAGACAGTCACGGAAAACCCAGAATATTGACATTAGAAGAATCAAAAGCCATTTCCCGGCTGGGCGACTATCTTGGAAAATTGACTCGACCAGCTTTAAACCCGGTCGCACTGGGCGACTGGGCGAGTGTTAATTTATATCCCTGTTATTTCATTCGCAGAATGTATTTTCAGTAAAATAAGACAAGTTTCATGTTCAAGTTCATGTGTTTATGGCAAATACAAAGACAAAACTAAAATAGAGCTGTTTACTGTGCGACGCTGTCAAGAAAGCGATCCACAAAGGATTAGTGGATTCAATCTGGCGCCGTTTCACTCCAAATCACCCCGTTTACTGTTCATATTTTCACACCTTATTAATTGCAGTTGCGATTATATATTGGTTTCAATGGTTTGAAATTCTAGAAAATATAGTCTTGTACAATCATCGTCGCATTACGGTCTCATGATGGTGAACATTTGTGCCAAGTTATTTCAAAATCCCTTAATGCATAAAGAAGTTATGGCACTGACACGAAAAGCAGACCATGTTTCACCTTTAAGTGTTACTTTAAAAAGAAAAAGGAAAATAATAAGATGGACATTAACTACATATGGCCGATGTTTGTATGTAAACTTTGAGAGAGGTAGGTGCAATAGCATAGAAGTAATTGCACGGCCAAATATATGAGGACACATATACAAACAGACTGAACAGACAGACCGCATGGTGACTGCTTTATACCACCCTCCTTCAAACGTTGTTTGCGGGTTCTAAATATGAAGAAATACGACAGGAGCATAGGAAATGCCGATATTTTATAAAGAAGTCACTCACAAACAGGCATGCAATCTTTTTACCAAAATCACAAGCACTTGTACAGTAATTAAGCAAGCGTGCATACAGTCAGGAAATAACACCGAATCTCCATTCATTTACAGTTATAAACAAATTGGAGAATTTATCAATGATTTTATTTTATTTTTACCAAACTAGTATTGTTTCTTTATCCATGAAACAGTGGAATTTACATGTAGGACATTCTTCGAGCAAGAAAATAAGTACTTTTGACGCCGACAATGTACAATTTCTGGACAAAATTAGTGATCGTGTTTTTAGCTCACCTGAGCACAAAGTGCTGAAGGTGAGGTTTTGTGATCGCCCTGTGTCTGTCGTCAGTCCGTCGTCGTCAACAATTTGACTGTTAACACTCTAAAGGTCACAATTTTGGCCCAGTCTTAATTAAACTTGGTCAGAATGTTACCCTCAATAAAATCTTGGACAAGTTCGATATTGGGTTATCTGGGGTCAAAAACTAGGTCACCAGGTCAAATCAAAGGAAAAGCTTGTTAACACTCTAGAGGTCACAATTTTGGCCCAATCTTCATGAAACTTGGTCAGAATGTTACCCTCAATAAAATCTTGGACGAGTTCGATATTGGGTCATCTGGGATCAGAAACTAGGTCACCAGATCAAATCAAAGGAAAAGCTTGTTAACACCTAGAGGTCACAATTTTGGCCCAGTCTTCATGAAACTTGGTCAGAATGTTACCCTCAATAAAATCTTGGACGAGTTCGATATTGGGTCATCTGGGGTCAATAGCTAGGTCAACAGGTCAAATCAAAGGAAAAGCTTGTTGACACTGTAGAGGCCACATTTATGACTGTATCTTCATGAAACTTGGTCAGAATTTTAATCTTGATGATCTCAAGTCCAGTTTGAATCTGGGTCATGTAGGGTTAAAAACTAGGTCACCAGGTCAAATCAAAGAAAAAGCTAGTTAACACTCTAGAGGCCACATTTATGACCATATCTGAATGAAATTTGGTCAGAATGTTAATCTTGATGATTCCTAGGTAAGGTGAGCGATACAGGGCCTTCATGACCCTCTTGTTTGCTATAATTCTACCTGTCATCAGACTAACACATTATATACAGAAACAAATCATGTTTAGCTTCCAATAAAATGTAAATATAATATACCTTCGAAGCAAATCAGTCACTTTAAAATGCTGTTTTTCAACTTTTAGCTGTCAGTTTATTGTTTTGATCACTCGCAAGAGGAAGAGGGAGAATACAGTCATTTATAGGGTGTGTACATGTATTATGATTCAAGAAAACCTTTAAAATGTGTTTGTCTCCAATAGATGTTTTGATAAACTTATAATTTAACTGTTTATTTTACTTTTTAGGAATATAAAAACACTTTTAATGAAATTGTCTCGAAAGAAGAACTTCTTAGAGAAATTTTTGCCAGTGGATATGAAAACCCGTCTCAAATTCAGGCTAGTGTTATTCAAAAATGCAATGAAGGTGAATATCTTTATACATCTTTTAATATTTTTAGCTCGCCTGAGCCAAAGGCCCACGGTGAGCTTCTGTGACCGCTCAATGTCTGTCGTGTGTCGTCCGTCGTCCGTCCGTCAACATTTTCTAAAAAAATCTTCTTGAAAACCACTGGGCAGAATTACATCAAACTTCACAGGAATGATCCTTGGGTGGTCCCCTTTCAAAATTATTCAAAGAATTGTATTCCATGCAGAACTCTGGTTGCCATGGCAACCGAAAGGAAAACCTTTAAAAATCTTCTTGTCCAAAACCGCAAGGTGTAGAGCCTTGATATTTGGCATGTGACATCATCTAATGGTCCTCTGTGAAGATTGTTCAAATTATGCCTCTTAGGTGAAAAGAGGCCCCACCCCGGGGGTCCCAAATTTTACATAGACTTATATAGGAAAAAACTTTAAAAATCTTCATGTCTAAAACCTCAAGACCTAGGCCTTTGATATTTGGTATGTAGCATTGCCTTGAGGTCCTCTACTTAAATTGTTCAAGTTATAACCCTAGGATGAAAAGAGGCCCTGCTCGGGGGGTCTCAAGTTTTACATAGACTTATATAGGAAAAATCTTTAAAAACTTTCTTGCCTGAAACTGCAAGGCCTATGCTTTTGATATTTGGTATGTTGCATTGCATTTTAGTCCTCTACCAAAATTTTTCAAATTGTGCCCCTGGGGTGAAAAGATGCCCTGCCCTGGGGTCCCAAATTTAACATAGACTTGCATAGGGGAAAAAAATCTTCTTGTTTGAAAGTTCAAGGCCTAGGCCTTTGATATTTGGTATGTAGCATTGCCTAGTGGATGTCAAACAAGATTGTTCAAATTACTCCCCAGGGGTGAAAAGAGGCCCCACCCTGGGGGTCACTTGTTATATGACTTAATACTTCAAAAATTATCAGATCATATTTCCAAGACGGTTTAATTATAATTACCTGATGACACCAAGTGATTAGGGGTCATCTGACTGTGACCTTGACCTACTGACCTTTTTAAGATACAGCCTTGACATGTACAGTTTTGCACACCCATCTTAAAACTGACTTTCAGTGACCATGAATATGACCTACTGACCTACTTTCTAATATTTTAGCATCAGTTTACCATTTTAAACATATGGCTTATATTACTCAGGTGAGCGATTCAGGGTCATTATGACCGTCTTGTTTAACTTTTAATAAGATGTTAGATAGTTTTCCTAAAAGTCCATAATGTTTGCTTTAAAGTGCTGCTTTCTACAAATGCGAATTGAAAGGCTATGTTGTATTGTTATGTTATGGTTGATACGCTTTGAATGTTCACCTCATAATTACCTGAATGAAACCCGAAAATGCATTGAAACCAAAACACTGTTCTTATACTTGCAGGCCAGGATGTAATTGTTCAAGCACCAGCCGGGACAGGCAAGGTGACATCAATCAGCATTGCAGTCTTGCAAAAGCTTGACTGCTCCTCCCATACATGCCAAGCCCTTATACTTGCTAATACTAAAGGACTTGCAGAAAAGGTATAATAGTGTGTCAAATCAGAAGTACATACCAGGCCATTCGCTGACCTATTGATAGTGATGTGATGCTAACAAATTCATAAGCTACAATGACCGTTATGTTGAATAATTAGTACAAGGTTAGCTTTCAGTTTTCCACTTATTATGCTAATGTTTAACATAACTGGGACTGAAAGATCTGAGAAGAACATAATACCAGTATCATAGACCAGATACGCAAAAAGGGAACTACATTTGTACATTTCATTTAGTCTCTTTGGGTCAATAACTGGCTCTCGGCTTGACAATGCATTTGTAATTGCACGCACAGAAAGCAAATTAAATTTGTTAAGCTCTTGTTTAATTTGGCAATATAAATTTGGCAATGTAAACCTGAAGTTTTAGATCAGAGGTGGAAGAAAAATTTAGGGGAAAAATTTTGAGTGTGTTTGCGAGTGATAAACGCATCACAGCAACTTTTATTCCATGTTTAAAGTCAGTTGTTTTGAAATTGTGCTCCAGAAACAGAATAGAATCAACAATCTGACCTTAATTGGTGACCTTGACCTTTGACCTACCAACCATGTTTTGCGCTCTGCACATCTTCCACCTTCATGCCAAGTTCGAAGCCATTACCTTGAATGGTTATCAGGTTGTACTCTGCACACAAATGTGAATGACAAATTTGACCTTTCTGTATCCTTGACCTTTCTGTATCCTTGACCTTTGGCCTACAAACCCGATACATGTGCTCGAATACTTAGGCATAAAATATGAAAGTGATTTTTTGGGGGGAGGAATGGGTCCAGGGAAAGTAATATGGATTTTTGCACTCCTCAAATCATCTCATCACCGCACACCTATATTCCACATCCAAAGTAAAATACAAAGGACAGTTGAACTCCACTTGCATGTGACGTCGAACTATGTTCATGCACTATGCAGGTCGTCTCCTCACCGCCTACATACATGTATATGCAAAGATTGAAGTCATAACCTTGAATGTTTATCAAGTTATGCTGTTGACACAAAATATGACGGACATATTTGACCTTGCTGGGACCTTGACCTTAGACCTACAATCCTGGTTCATAGAGTATGTAAATTGTATAATTGCAGTATATATCTATATATCAAGGTTGAAGTCAGTATCTTGAATGGATATTAATTTATGCTGTGGATACGAAATATGAAGGTAAATGTGACCTTTGATCTCCATGAATGACCTTGACTTTTGACATTTTGACCTGGTTTATGTACTATGTATATTGTCTTATCGCAACCTACTTATATGCCAAGTTTAAAGTCAGTAACTTCAATGGTTATTAATTATGCTCCGGACACGAAAATGAGGGTTACATTTGACCGTTGAGCAAACGACCTTGATCTTTGACCTATGAACCATGTTCATATGCTCTGCACATCGTCTCGTCGTCATCTAGATCTACCTTTATGCCAAGTTTAAAGTCAATACCTTGGTTGATTATTGAGTTATGCTCCTGACAAGAAATATGACAGACGGACGGAATGACGGGCGATCAGAAGCACTCACTGTCACATAACACGTCCGTGTTTTCCAAATCTATTATTTACCCCTTCTTGCTCCTATCATTGTCTTATGTTGGACAATATTAATTTATTAAACTCTGATGAAACGTTAAAATTCATTTATGTATTAAGCTGTCATCATAACGATCAGGAGAGACACTTGCCAGTCTCCTGCAAAGTTATTTCTGACTTTGTACATATATTTATGTCTCCCCCAGGAGACATGTTGTTTTTGCCCTGTCTGTCCGTCCTTCCGTCTGTACGTCACACTTCATTTCCGAGCAATAACTGGAGAACCATTTGACCTAGAACCTTCAAACTTCATAGGGTTGTAGGGCTGCTGGAGTAGACGACTTCTATTGATTTTGGGGTCACTCTGTCAAAGGTCAAGGTCACAGGGGCCTGAACATTGAAAACCATTTCCGATCAATAACTAGAGAACCACTTGACCCAGAATGTTGAATCTTCATAGGATGAATAGTCATGCAGAGTAGATGACCCCTATTGATTTTGGGGTCACTCCGTCAAAGGTCAAGGTCACAGGGGCCTGAACATTGAAAACCATTTCCGATCAATAACTAGAGAACCACTTGACCCAGAATGTTGAAACTTCATAGGATGATTGGTCATAAAGGGTAGATGACCCCTATTGATTTTGGGGTCACTCCATCAAAGGTCAAGGTCACAGGGGCCTGAACATGGAAAACCATTTCCGATCAATAACTAGAGAACCACTTGACCCAGAATGTTGAAACTTCATAGGATGAATAGTCATGCAGAGTAGATGACCCCTATTGATTTTGGGGTCACTCCATCAAAGGTCAAGGTCACAGGGGCCTGAACATGGAAAACCATTTCCGATCAATAACTAGAGAACCACTTGACCCAGAATGTTGAAACTTCATAGGATGATTGTACATGCGAAGTAGATGACCCCTATCGATTTTAGGGTCACTCCATTAAAGGTCAAGGTCACAGGGGCCTGAACATTGAAAACCATTTCCGGTCAGTAACTTGAGAACCACTTGACCCAGAATGTTGAAACTTAATAGGATGACTGGTCATGCAGAGTAGATGACCCCTAACGATTTTGGGGTCACTCTGTGAAAGGTCAAGGTCACAGGGGCCTGAACATTGAAAACCATTTCCGGTCAGTAACTTGAGAACCACTTGACCCAGAATGATGAAACTTCATAGGATGATTGTTCATGCAGAGTAGATGACTCCTATCGATTTTAGGGTCACTCTGTTAAAGGTCAAGGCCACAGGGGCCTGAACATGGAAAACCATTTCCAATCAATAACTTGAGAACCTCTCGACCCAGAATGTTGAAACTTCATAGGATGATTGTTCATGCAGAGTAAATGACCCCTATTGTTTTTGGGATCACTCCGTTAAAGGTCAAGGTCACAGGGGCCTGAACATTGATAACCATTTCCGATCAATAACTTGAGAACCACTTGACCCAGAATGTTGAAACTTCATAGGATGATTGAACATGCAGAGTAGATGACCCCTATTGATTTTGGGGTCAGTCTATTAAAGGTCAAGGTCACAGTGGCCTGTTCATGTAAAATCATTTTTTGGAAATAACTTGAGAACCACTTGACCTACAATGTTGAAACTTAATAGGATGATTGGACATGTAGAGTAGATGACCCCTATTTATTTTGAGGTCACTTGATCAAAGGTCAAGGTCACAGGAGCCTGAACAGTGACTTGAGAACCACTAGGCCAAGAGTATTGAAATTTAGCGGGATGACTGGACATGCCAAGTAGATGATCCCTATTGCTGCCAACCATCAGTGACTCTTTGACTTTTGCTCCTAACCCCTATTGACTTCTTGCCTATAGGACTTTGCATTGGGGGAGACATGCGCTTTTTTACAAAAGCATTTTCTAGTTTAAATTAGAGATTTTTGAAAAATAAATTATTTTTTGTAGTGAATTTATTATATGCCGGTTTCTGCAATGACACATGTAACCCAATGAGCATTACAAGTATATGAGTGTATTTCTAGGTGGTACCCTACTGTGCCCTCGTGTATATGTCTCACATTTTCTGAATCTTAATTTACACGTCCATACATTACTGTAAGGTTTCAGTGTAAGGGGGTGCTTTGTCTTTCTTTGAATGAGTTATACATTTAAACGTAGATATCGGACTCAATCTAACAGGTTTTTTTACCTAACGTTCTGTTTCTATTTTCCAGATGATTCTTCGCAATCAGAAACATATACACAACAGTCGGACATGAAATCAAATTATTTGTACTCCTCACTTAAAACACTAAACATTGAAAATTGATGATTTGACCATCGTTTGTTAGTAATGATAAACACTTTCTTACTTATATATAGGATTTTATACATACCATATAAGAAAGTATATATTTTAGATCCGAAGGAAACTGGAAGCTTTAGGGTGTAAGATGGGCGTAAAGTGTTGTACCTGCTACAGATATGAAGATATGCAGAAATTACAAAATGGAACGGCACACGTGTTCATTGGCATTAATGGAGCAGTGAAAAATGTATTCACAAAAGGATTTCTAGGTTGGTAATCTACCGTTACCTATTTACATCAGAAAAAACGTCCATTGAAAAATACGCCTGTCCAAACTTCTTAGGGTAATGGAGATAGGAAACATAAAATACCATATTAGAGAATAAAAAAAATTGTCATTTTTATATATATATTGTTAATTAATGGTTTTTATGGTTCGTTTAATCACATTTGTTTTGTAAACACTTAATTTAATAAACTTGTTATTCCACTCTGTAATAGGGCCAGAGTTTTTTGTTGATATGCACATGATTCTACAAATCTGTATTGAAATCAAAAGCAGCCTTTTTACTTCTTGTGAACATGTATTTGCATGACATGGCCTCAAATAAAATACTTGGTAAATTTCAAGATATGGGTGATGATGTCAGTGTCATTTGTTGAGGTACCTCTGCAAATATATTTCTAATATATTTCTACAATGTGGAATTTAAAGGTGCCAAATAAAGACAAATAAAAAACCCCATAAATCTTAAAAAAAGACTACGGTACACATTTTGAAATATACTACTAAACATTACGATAGCAGTGCAATATTCCCTTGAAGTCAAAACGTGCAGAGAAACGAATGATTTTTTTTAGTGACAAGGTGAGCTATTGTGACCGCTTGATGTCCGTCGTGCGTAGTGCGTCGTTCGTCGTCCATCGTCTGTCAACAATTTCTAAAAAAATCTTCTTCTTGAAAACCACTGGACAGAATTACACCATACTTCACAGGAATGATCCTTGGGTGGCCCCCTTTCAAAATTATTCAAAGAATTGAATTCCATGCAGAACTCTGGTTGCCATGGCAACCGAAAGGAAAAACTTTAAAAAATCTTCTTCTCAAAAGCCAGAAGCCCTAGAGCATTACCTAGTGGACCTCTACCAAGTTTTTTCAAATCATGGCCCCAGGGGTCACTTGATTTTACATAGGAAAATCTTAAAAAATCTTCTTCTCAAAAACCAGAAGCCCTAGAGCTTAGATATTTGACATGTAGCATTGCCTAGTAGATCTCTACTAAAGTTGTTCAAATCATGACCCCGGGGGCAAAATTGACCCCGCCCCAGGGGTCACTTGATTTTACATAGGAAAATCTTCAAAAATTTTCTATAAATAAACCAGAAGGTCTAGAGCTTAGATATTTGACATTTAGCATTGCCTAGTGAACCTCTACAAAATTTGTTCAAATCATGACCCCACTGGGTCATAATTGACCCCGCCCCCAGGGTCACTTGATTTTACATAGGAAAATCTTCAAAAAATTTCTAAAAATAAACCAGAAGGCCTAGAGCTTAGATATTTGACATGTAGCATTTCCTAGAAGACTTTTACAAAATTTGTTCAAATCATGCCCCCCGGGGTCAAATTGACACCGCCCCATGGGGTTACTTGATTGTACATAGAAAAATCTTCAAAATTTTCTAAAAATAAACCAGAAGGCCTAGAGCTTAGATATGTCACATGTAGCATTGCCTAGTGGACCTCTACAAAATTTGTTCAAATTATGACCCCTGGGGTCAAAATGTGACCCCGCCCCTGGGGTCATTTGATTTTACATAGGAAAATCCTCTTTTTTTTTTTCTTTTTTTTTAGCTCACCTGTCACATAGTGACAAGGTGAGCTTTTGTGATCACCTTCGTCCGTCGTCCGTGCGTCCATCCATCAACAATTTCTTGTCTGCACCATAGTGGTTTCATTTATGATTTTATTAGTCCCCTACTGGTTGAAAACCAGTTTCGGGGACTATAGAAATGCACTTTTCCGTCATTCCGTCCGTCCGTCCGTCCTTCCGTCTGTCCGTCCGTCCATCCGTCCATCCGTCCGTCCGCAATTTCATGTCCGGTCCATAACTCTGTCATCCATGAAGGGATTTTAATATTACTTGGCACAAATGTTCCCCATGATGAGACGACGTGTCATGCGCAAAACCCGGACCCCTAGCTCAAAGGTCAAGGTCACAATTGGAGGTCAAAGGTCAACAGGGCTTTTTTCCTGTCCGGTCCACAACTCTCCCATCCTTGAAGGGATTTTAGTATTACTTGGCACAAATGTTCCCCATGATGAGATGATGTGTCATGCGCAAATCCTGGACCCCTAGCTCAAAGGTCAAGGTCACAATTGGAGGTCAAAGGTCAACAGGGCTTTTTTCCTGTCCGGTCCATAACTCTCCCATCCATGAAGAGATTTTAATATTACTTGGCACAAATGTTCCCCATGAGGAGACGACGTGTCGTGCGCAAAACCTGGACCCCTAGCTTAAAGGTCAAGGTCACAATTGGAGGTCAAAGGTCAACAAGGCTTTTTTCCTGTCCGGTCCATAACTCTCCCATCTATGAAGGGATTTTAATATTACTTGGCACAAATGTACCTCATAATAAGACGATGTGTCATGCACAACTTTCAAACCCCTAGCTCAAAGGTCAAGGTCACACTTAGCAGTCAAATGTTAACATAGCATGAACAGGGTCTGTTTCGTGTCTGGTCCATAACTCTGACATTCATTAAGGAATTTTAATATCACTTAGCACAAGTGTTCCCCATGATGAGACGACGTGTCATGCGCAAATCCCAGACCCCTAGCTCAAAGGTCAAGGTCACAATTGGGGGTCAAAGGTCAACAGAGTTTTTTTCCTGTCCCATCCATAACTCTGACATCCATGAAGGAATTTTAATATTACTTGGCACAAATGTTCCCCATGATGAGACAACATGTCGTGCGCAAAGCCCAGACCCTTAGCTCAAAGGTCAAGGTCACAATTGGAGGTCAAAGGTCAATAAGGTTTTTTCCCTGTCCGATCCAGAACTCTGTCATCCATCAAGGGATTACAATATTACTTGACATCAATGTTTCCCATGATGAGACGACGTGTCTTGCGCAACACCCAGTACCCTAGCTTAAAGGTCAAGGTCACACTTTGAGATCAAAGGTCAAGAGGATTTTTTTCCTGTCCGGTCTATAACTTTGTCATGCAAAGCAGGATTTAGATATCAGTTGGCACAAATATTCCCCTGGATGAGACAACATGTCATGCGCAAGAACCAGGTCCCTAGGTCTAAGGTCAAGGTCATATTTAGAGGTCAAAGGTCAAATTCAAGAATGACTTTGTACGGAACATTTCTTCTTCATGCATGGAGGGATTTTGATGTAACTTGGACCAAATGTTCACTACCATGAGGCACCCTTGTTTTTAGAATTACGTCCCTTTGTTATTACTATAAATAGATTTTATTGTAACTTTTTTATTACTGGCGGTAGAGAAAAATCGAGACCACTTTTCTGTGGTACAGCATGCATGTTACATCCAATTTTTAGGTGTATTTTGACCTATCTCTACCTGGTAAAGAGTTTCTTATGGACTTATATTATATGGAATTTTTTTTTTTTTTTTTTTTTTTTTTTTTTTAAAGATTAATTTCCCTTTGTTGTTACTATAAATAACTTACATGATAACATTTTTATAATCAGTCAAAAAAATTCAATACGAAAACAACTGTAGGTTTTTATATATATAAATTTTAATCCAAGTGTTTTGTTATAACATATTGTATATATAGTACAATATTGTTTATACATCATTGACAGATATCAGTTCATTATGTTATACTGCAGTAGAGAAAATTAGGTGCCTTCCAGTAGGGGACTTTGTATTGCATGGCAATACTTCATTCACTTGTTTTAACCAAACTTGCACACAACTTGTATCACCATAAGATCACGGTTCCTTTCTTGAACTGGCCAGATCCCATTATGGGTTCCAGAGTTATGGCCCCTGAAAGGGCCAAAATTAGCTATTTTGACCTTGTCTGCACAATAGCAGCTTTATTTATGATTTGATTTTTACCAAACTGGCACACAACTTGTATCACCATAAGATCTTGGTTCCTTTCTTGAACTGGCGAGATTCCATTATGGGTACCAGAGTGATGTCCCCTGAAAGGGCCAGAATTAGCTATTTTGACCTTGTCTGCACGTAAAAGCTTCATTTATGATTTGAATTTAATCAAACTTGCACAAAACTTGTGTCACCATAAGATCTCGGTTCCTTTCTTGAACCGGCCAGATCCCTTAATGGGTTCCAGAGTTATGGCCCCTGAAAGGGCCAAAATTAGCTATTTTGACCTTGTCTGCACAATAGCAGCTTCATTTATGATATGATTTTAACCAAACTTGCACACAACTTGTATCACCACAAGATCTTGCTTCCTTTCTTCAACTGGCCAGATTCCATCATGGGTTCCAGAGTTATGGCCCCTTAAAGGTCCAGAATTGGCTATTTTGGCTTTTGCAGCCATATAGAGACTTCATTTATTGTTTTATTTGATACAAACTTCCAAAATATTTTCAACAACAATAAATCTTGGATTCCATGACAAATCAGATCCAATCGTAGGTTCCAGAGTTATTTTATATCTGATTACCTCCCCTGATTGGAATCAAAATGGATTTATATCAGTAAGTACTTACAGGACTTATTTGAAATTTCATTATATATTAATTGTTAATAGTTGGACTGAGACAATCAGGGTAGATAACTATTTTATATATATATATATAGATAGACTGATTTTATGTCAGATTACCTCTCTTTATTTCAAACTAAAATTGTTATATCTCCATAACTACTGAAGATACTGATCTGAAATTTCATTTATGCCAACAGATTTATTTGGCAGATCCTTCTTTTGTCCACTTACAATATATTTTTTTTAATTACTTCCCTTTTACATTACTATAAATAGCTTATTTTAGTAACTTTTTATATTATTGGCCGTAGGGAAAACACGAGACCAGTTTTCTGTGGTAAAACATGGATGGTACCTCCAATTTTTAGGTGTATTTTAACATATCTATACCTTGTAAGATTTTTTTTTCTTTTTGGTTAAATTACTTCCCTTTGTTGTTCCTGTCCTTTGGGCTTAGATATTTTTTCTGAGGACCTTCTTGTCCTCAAGTGCAATGATAACAGGTGAGCGATATAGGGCCATCATGGCCCTCTTGTTTTGAAAAGCTGGAGAATTATGGTTTTGGTCGGGAGACGGGAGGCAAGGTGAAAAAATCGAGATTTTGACCCTCCCGCACGGGAGATCACATATATGGTCAAACCCGCCCGAGGGGTCATATGATTTTACATAGGAAAATTTTTAAAAATCTTCTTCTCAAAAACCAGAAGCCCTAGAGCTTAGATATTTGACATGTAGCACTGTCTAGTTGACCTCTACTAAAATTGTTCAAATTATGACCCCGGGGTCAAAATTGACCCCGCCCCAGGGGTCACTTGATTTTACATAGATTTCTATAGGAAAATCTTCAAATTTTTTTAAAAAATAAACCAGAAGGCCTAGAGCTTAGACATTTGACATGTAGTATTGCCTAGTGGACCTCTACAAAATTTATTCAAATCATGACCCCTGGGGTCAAAATTGACCCCTCTCTAGGAGTCACTTGATTTTACATAGGAAAATCTTCAAAATTTTTCTTAAAATAAACCAGAAGGCCTAGAGCTTAGATATTTAACATGTAGCATTGCCTAGTAGACGTCTACAAAATTTGTTCAAATCATGACCCCCGGGGTCAAAATTGACCCCGCTCCAGGGATTACTTGATTTTACATAGGAAAATCTTCAAAAAAATTCTAAAAATAAACCAGAAGGCCTACATCTTAGATATTTGACATGTAGCATTGCCTAGTGGACCTCTACAAAATTTGTTCAAATCTTGACCCCCACCCCCCACCCCTGGGTCAAATTGACCCAGCCCAAGGGGTTACTTGATTGTACATAGAAAAATCTTCATAAATTTGCTAAAAATAAACCAGAGGGCCTAGATCTTACATATTTGATATGTAACATTGCCTAGTAGACTTCTACAAACTTTGTTCAAATCATGACCCCCAGGTAAAATTGACGCCGCCCCAGCGGTAACTTAATTGTACATCGGAAAATCTTAAAAAAAACTCTAAAAATAAACCAGAAGGCCTAGAGCTTAGATATTTGACTTGCAGCATTGCCTAGAAGACCTCGACAAAATTTGTTCAAATCATGACCCCCGGCTTCAAATTGGCCCCGCCCCAGGGGTTACTTGATTGTACATAGGAAAATCTTCCAAAAAATGTCTAGAAATAAACTAGAAGGCCTAGAGCTTAGATATTTGGTGTGTAGCATTGCCTAGTGGATCTCTACCAAGTTTGTTCAAATCATGTTCCTGGGGTCAAGCTTAAATGCAAATCTTCATAGCAACCATTTAACCAGGTGAGCGATATAGGGCCATCATGGCCCTCTTGTTTGATTTTCTTAGACTGACATGGGTGGTCATTTTGTCCTATTTCGTGTTTATCGCTTTTCTGTAATCCATCGGAAATTCTTAGAGATCACATGATTTTAAAATTAATTCAAATGAATATCCGTTTAAAGACGCGCCACAAAATAACTGTATTCTTTTGTATTTCTATGATGGTAATTATACATGATTTGCATGAAAAATATGAGATATACAAGATTTTAGTTTCAAATTGACAGTGACATATATTAAGGCCAAGACAATATGTGTTTAATGTCTAAAATTGTATTGAATTGATGTAGCAATATGTACATAAATCAGTGTTTTTAGGTAAATTTCAATCACATTATGTTTCTACAGATATTTTTAAAACTATGCTGAAAAGAGATTGACTGAATAAGTTTGCAGATGAAGTTGTGAAAACACATTTATTCGGGAAGGGCCTAATTGTCCACCCGAAAACTTGTAGTATAGCTGTAATTTTTACTGGTATTATAAAAATGATTTTCATGAATTTTTTATGAGTTACAAAAATGTTGAATTCCCTATGCTACTTATGTAAAAATCACGTTATCGTTGGGGCATATAATATATTTTGCATCTATTTATATATTATAATAATAATTATAGTCTCGTTTAGGAGCATTCTTCCAAAAACATCCGAAGATGTGCGACAGAATCGTAAGCAGTCAGAAAACATACTTTTGGTTTGAAATAGGCAAAAGTTTTTTGTTTATTTGTTGGTTATTCTTGAACATATTCATGACTGTTTGGTCAGATCCGATGCAGTATGTCATATTTTCAGTAAATATGAAGTCTCAACGACAAAGTCTGGTTTTCATATAATACTTGTTCGGGTTTTAGTAGTGGACCTTTAACTAAACCAGTTAAAAAATATTGCTTCAAAAAATATTACATCATAAAAATTAAAAGTCTCATATGACACCTAACAATACATGAAAACACCTTCTGTACCCAGCAATACAGTAGTGTTAAATAATATCCATGTCTGTTAGATAATACACAATCCGCCTGCTTAGTTCAATAGGGAGAGCGTAGAACTGTGGATCGTTGGGTCGATCCCCGGGCGAGAGGCGTATGTTCTCCGTGATGATTTGATAATAGACATTGTGTCAGG
>NW_026461671.1:0-64303 GCF_021730395.1 Mercenaria mercenaria | reverse complement strand
TAAAATGGCTGCCCTATGATCAGCCATTTTCCAAAATTTCAAACTTCCATATCTTTTTCAATATTGGTCCGATTTTAAAAATTCCTCTAGCGTTATGAGGCTTGAAGATGGCTTTCATATACATGTAAAATTAACTTATTGTCCAACATTCCTTGCCCTTTAACATTGTCATGTTTCTCTATATGTTTCTGTTGTAATATCAACATTAATCAATTTGACTAGAATCTAGCTTCTTAGCAGCTATGACAAATAATTTCAAACAGTATTTACTAAATGCTTTTGTCAAACATTCATATTCATGAAAACAGTTTTTTAATTATGCAACGACGGTTGAAAAAAGAGTAATATTCAAAAATAAATTACGACACAATGGTAACGGAGACCTTACCAGAACTGCATCGAGCTTTTCTTTGAGCAAGTCATTTATGTCGTTTGCAATTGTTTGAATCAGTATGTCTCCTGATACATCTTTACTGGAGAAATATCTTCCGTAATCCTGAAAGTGAAACGACATTTCAACAAGTATGAACAAGGTTAAACAAGTTATAAGTGTTTCTTTTAATCTCTCAGGCTTGAAGTGCGATGTCGATGTCCGCAGAGGCGTTGGAGAGTACATATCGTTGAAGTTGAAGTTGAAGTTGAATAAAGGTATTGTCAAATATATTTCCTGAAATGATACAACTGAAGGGGCGTGTATCCATCGCATAAGATATAGATCCAGATCTAGAATCTAATAGGGGTTTTGTAACAGTAACTCGATCTGTAATGGTTGTATTCGGCTCGAGTGGATTTTAGTGTTATATCAGCCAAAATTGACAAAAATATTCTGTATTTCAGGAATATGATAATAGCAGATATTATATATCAAACATTCTATAAAACAGTTTTATATAAGCTGGAGTCTTATGACTCTTCAAGATGTAGATCTAGAATCTAAATATGGTCTGAAATGAGTAATATTAGATGATTAAAAATCCCTAATAGAATGGATTTTGTAGTAATATTTAAACCCATAAGAAACAACACATGCCAGTTAAATTGGCATTTTCATCATTTTTATTCCTTTGACATGATAATATTCAACCAGACTCTCAAACTATGATTGTTTTAAATGTAAAAACTGGATTTAGAGCTACATTTGTTCAGTTACGTTCTATTAGAAAATCAAATACCCAGCTGCAAAATACCGTCAACAAATATGATTAGATGTTTACTTATAAAAACTTCGTTTAAGCCGGTGCTATTGATAAAAGCTAGGGACGATATACTCAAACCACTTAACTACAATATTAATTCATTTCTTATATTTATATCATATTTTCTTTCCATTTGTTTACGAGGTAGATCTATGTTTTCATAAATTACACATACTTTGCTGTATTTATCATAAGAATCAACTTCTGTCGCAATTTTGGTGATGAGCAAAATACTCGAGTTTTTAGGGAGTTCGGAGGCAAGTAAGACATAGAGAATATAAAGGGAATGGATTGGGAGCACTTAAATGGCAACAACGTGTGCTCTGACCATCGATGCTCTAGCGAGCGGTGTTAACGTTACGTTCATCCTTCACGACATCTACTAAATACTTATAAGTTTTGTGTGGTCTTCTTTTCCAGCTTGCCGCTATGGCGTTAGGCGCAATGACTTAGTAACTGAGGCGTACAAACAGTGATTTCAACACAGGTGCCCTCATTTTGTTTCATTTCAGAAAGCGGTCCGCAGAATAAACACTCTGCTTTTTATTTCAAGTACCCAAGTCGAAAACATGCAGCGATATAAGCATGAGAGAATGGTTATTTTATGCGCATAGTATTGTGCAAATGAAATTAGTCTTAGTCTCCGGTTTATGAGAAATGTGAAATATATGAACAATTTATTAGGGGCCACCAACTAAGCACATTTACCAACATAGATTGTTAACGCCTCTTTCATTAAAACTAGTCAATTAAACAAGTTGTGGCGTTTTACTTGTCTTTGATTTGTTCTCATTCGGTCGTAAGTAATATTTACGATTTCTATTTATATGTACCAAAAATAATCGCGGTTACTAAGTACATGGAATATGAAAAGAATATGTAGCGTTTGATCAATAGCCTTTAAAAAACTTATCTTAATATATTTTTGTTTGAGAGGATAATTGACATTTTTTAGGTTCTGTACATTTTCATACATATCTGATAAATTGATATTAAGGAGGTAGGTTACCTTTATATTTGTATGTGCGCATGTCCAACCGGAAGCTAGCGTGACGATTTACGACGACGTTTACGACAAACTAAATGTCTTTGTATATTCATTCTTCTGAAAACAAATCATAGACCTGTCTTCGATCTGACGCTTTATGGTTTAATAATGCAGAAATAATGAATAAATTGCCGCAGAAACGCTTCAAAACAATGTTGCCTTAAAATGACGTCATTGACGTCATGACGTTACGTGTCAGTTACCGCGCAAAATTAACAGCTTTTATCTTGAAAGTACGTAATTCTGTGCATTTTCTTTATTCAAACTATTTTCAAATAACCATTATTTGCTGAAATATTTTTATGAGTCTTTTGCTCTGAATAATAATCAATATTTTGCTTCTTTTATGTAGTTATATTGAAATGTTATGCGGAATGTAAGAAAATGGATGATGGTAACCAATGTTATTTGGAATATAGTTGGGTGAGAGGTTACTTGTTACGGCCATTTTCAAATAAAAAATCTAGCAGTTTGATTTGTAATACCTATTTTACAGGTTCCGTTGATAATTTGTTATTTATATACTAAAACTAAGATCTAAAATTGTTCAAATTTCAGTAGAAAATTGTGGTTTCTTGAATTGAATTGATGTTACCATGGAAACGAAGCCCGTGACCTATGTATCTAAATGTAAAATTCAAAAGCGTTGACACTAGTCTATTTACGAAACACAGCTTCGGCTTTTTATTTTCATTTCAACAATATCCATGAGAATAATAGTAGCATGCTGAACGATTTTTTCCATGAAAAATGCCAGACGAGGGGTACTGCTGTAAGTATTCTAAGCTTAGAAATTTGTTTGAATAAATGCAGATAACACAGAAAATATAACTTACGTTAGAAATAATATGTTTTAAAGCTACATCAACTAGAAAGATAATCTTATTCAATATTATTTTATAAGAAATTACGACAAAAAGCAAGATGTAAGCCATTTTAAACATCTCCGTTGCCATGGTTACTTTAAACTTTAAGAAAAATAGGGTACCATGTATAGTGCTTGGTATTTTGCTAATAATATTACCCAAATATTCCATGTTGGTCATTAACAGAATGGCACTGAAGCCGTCGAAAACCCTATTTTTATACATAGTTGTTTAAATCTGAGAGAAAATGCGTTACCATGGAAACACGAGCCCCGCGACATATACATTTTAAGCTTATCTTAGAAAGCTAACGTGCATACTAGTAAAATTATAGATTATGTTGACTTCTACGGATATCAATGAAACTAAAATACACCGAAAAGTGTTAAATATCCGTATTTTCCTTCTTCTTTCAATATGAAATACCTTTGGATGGTCATGTTCTTCAAACCTGGATTAAAATTGAACTTGAAGGGACAGAGACAAACGAAACTGAGATTTTAGCAGTTAAAACTTCATATTACACGAAATACAAAAAGATGCTGCGGTTCAACTAATTTGAATTTACCCTTGTAACAAGGTAACCTACCTCCTTAAAACAATTCTTGTAATACGCTAGTACACATGACCGGTATTTTAGCGAATATACCCTATCGATATACGAACAATTTACAATCCGGAACAAAAAGTGTTTGATATACAATGGCGTCCCTATTGTATAATTCCCGTCGAGAAATGAAAGTTAATGTAATGTCAATGAACCATTTTATATGAAAATACAGCCTGAGCCTCTAGGATTACTCTGTGATTACCTTTTTCTCGCATTGTACCAAATAGATATTCAATTACCATTTAATCGATTTAGCAAAACGAAAACATAACTAGTTCAATCAGCAAGTCGAAAGCGGCAGTTATTTTGGTAACTCAACCCCATCCCCTTATTTTTTTAATCAAATATTACTTGCAAATTGAAGCTCGTAAAAATAATCGTTAATGTCATGTCATACATGATCTACAACCGAATACGTGTATACATGCTCATATATTGGATGCGCAGTATAACGATACACACGCAGCTCAAACCTTTCCTTGCTCCACTCAATATCCAGTCAAAATATACTGCATTTAAACATCCATATTGCCATAGGTACAGTACATTTTACACTGCAACTTCCATATTTCCATAGGTGCAATGCATATTGCATTGAAACTTCCATATTGACACAGGTAAAATACATATTGCACTGATACTACCACACTGCCACCGTGTATATATTGCATTATTACATCCATATTGCTACAGGTAAAATACATATTGCACTGAAACTATCATATTGCCATAGGTACAATGTACAATAAATATTGAACTGGAACTTCGTATTGCCATATGTCAATATATACTGCATTTGAACTTCCCATGTTGCCACAAATGTAAAACATATCGTACTGAAACTTTCATAATGATTCATATAGACATTTTCGAGTAAAGTCTTACCTCTGATATATCTGTGAAGGAAGTTACAGATTTACTGAAGCCTACAAGTTTTTTGCTTAGTTCTGCCGACCAGCCTTTGATATTGAAAATCGTTTGCCTATGATAAACAAAACAAAAGAATAAAGATATGTTTTTATTCTATAACTGAAATGAATTAATTCTATATCTTTTCAATAGATCTATGTTAAAATATACTTAAAATGAACTACAAAGAACTAAAATTATAACAAGACACAATTAAGAAAGAAACTACCTTTGCGGAATTCATGTGAAATGAACAAGAAAAATGATCGGCAAGTCCATGAATTACGCTAGGGATTCATCGTTGATTTGCCGATCATATTCTATTTTCGCATTAACTTCTACAGACTAAATTAACTTATATTTCCTTTCAGTAAATCTATGTTAAACTGTTCTTTTAATAAAATGCATACTGTTTGTTGCATTTTATATTAGAATTTACTCAAGGTTATTCTGTTTACCAGACAACTGCGACTTCATCTAAGGAACACTATCCCTGACTACACGTGGACGTCGTCAAAAGAACGGCACGTTATCACTAATCGGCGTTAATATAACTTTGGCGCCACTCCTTTTGTGGTTCGTACAAAGTAAAAGCTGTTATTTTCAATGGGACGAATAGGGAGAATGTGAGTATTGCTTTATAGGAACTACATGCAATATATGACAAGACATCAGCATTCTTATATATTACGCAAATTCGTGGCAATATTGCGTGTTTGTTTAGAGTAATATTTAATAGCTGTCTATAATACTATGACTGTATCGTTATGGTAATTATTAAGGAGAGTTTTTATTGACTTTAACTATTTTCTAAACTTGAAATCATATTCATTTTCTTTAAGGTAGCTCGACTATAGTGAAGGCGAGACTAATTTAGGGGTCAGTAATTTTAGATAAAGTATGAGAAATGCCACAGTGGTATCTATTCGGCGTGCGGATATTTGTCACTATTAGAAGATGTTACTGGATAGTTTTCCTTAAATATACCTTGTTAGAATATATTATATACTGATTCCACTAAGGTGGCATGAGAAATGGTCAGCAGTTGACACATCATCCTTTACGGTTTTGCTATATAACCCTGGTCTCTGTGAGGAGCTAAGCAGGTAGGATGGGAGAGCACCTTAGCTAGGCAGCACTTTTGCTGCAGAGCGCCTTAGCTTTCGAACATAGCTGATGGGTGTCTCTCAGTTTTGGCATTTAAGATTCTAAATTATTATTATGATTATTAAACTTATTTTATTTTAAAGGACTATTTCGGAACTATGTATAAATTAATTTAAGAAAGATATAATTATCTATTTTAAATGTGCATCTAGAGAGAGAGAGCTTTTATGTCTTAATTAATTCAGGATAATTTCGGGCTTTGGAATGAATAAATCATATTTAAAGAACTTTGTACCTCATGTTTTATGTACTAAATAAAATCCACTATACGATCGACTAATGAACTATATTAAACGGCTGATAGGGGTACATGTCTCTGATCGAGGTATTTAATTTTCAAGGATTGTTTTTAGATGTCTGAGACTACTAAATTATCCCAGTCAGGATCAAATTAAAATTTTAGACAAAGATTTATAATTCTGGTAAGATTTTTCAACGGATCTTTGACGTTTACGACAAAACACCTATAGCTTTACCATAATGTGGGTCATTACCCGTCATGAACAGACTCGGTCAAACCGAGTCTGCTGCTGTTTTGCTTGGTTGCATTCTATGCTTCCTTCTAAATGATCTTTTTATAGATTTTATTGACTATCATAAGAGCACTCTTTAAGTGTCGCGTTTCGGCCGTAAAAAAAGCCTCCCAGTGCTTGACTTCAGTATGCCAGGAGGGTGAGAGGTGTTGCATATTCCATTACCTGTCACGAACAGACTCAGTAAATCAGAGTCTGCTATTATTTTGCTTGGTTGCATTCTATGCTTACAAAAGATCTTTTTATAGATTTTGTTTTTAAAGATTATTTGATAGAAATAATAAAAAGTCAAACTATAAACTGTGTATAAACATAATATTTACATCTGTATGTCATGATACGCTGTCGCAGGCCTTGGTGCTCTTTCACTCCCAGTTTTCATTACAATATAGAGAAACATTAAAAGAAATGGTAAAATCCGTCTGTTTAAATCCAAAATCAATTCCATGATGCTTGAATATATTTTGTCTTTTTCTATACAGTTCTATTTCTACCTCACATTAATACAGTTTGTGTCTATATTTCTACGTTACACAACTTCTTTCTGCTATTCCACACGTTGCAAGAATAAGGTATTAAAATATTCTATAAGCTAGTGTTTTTGAGCAGGAGTAAGCGTCCTGGGGGAATGAATCCAACGATACGGATAATGCCTGGGAAAAAATACCGTATTGATTTCTAGCCTAAATAGGTTGCTGTAGTTAACATTGCTGGTATGTCATTATCAAATTATTTCGTTAGCATTTTACATATTTGACGCAATAATTTTGCTTAATGTTTAACATTAACATGAATAACATCTACAATAACCTTTCAAACGCTCCAAAGCAAAATGTTAACAGACTCGCTTTAATTGCGTATGATCCCATAGGACCAGAAAGTTTTAGTCAACATTTAGTGTCATTCAAGCTTATTTTTGTTCTTAAGTATTTCAAGGGCCGGTAAGGGCGTCTTTCATTTAATACTTAATTGATATAACTGAAATTATTGTATAGTATGTTGGAAATGCATGCCTACAAAATTATGAAGAAAAGCATAAAACAGGTCAATACATAGAAATAACATGAAAAAAAAAACCCTTTACATATCTATTTATCAAGATATACATGGCATATAACAACCATACATTGAACTGAGCCATGAGTGACCCTATAATACGACAACGATTGAAACGGTATCAAAATTGTGGATGCCTCTCTGTGATGCTTTTTCAGATTGAGTTAACAAGCGAATTGCACTTTGGTCATTTCTAAGTCACGTGTGTCTTGTAAGAATTGTTTTTGCATGTTAACAATATACTAACTGAATGTTACTTAAACAACAACTGTAGTATAAATAACCAAGTGTCGAAACGAAATGTTGTAGACAATGTTATTAACATATCAATGGAAAAATCTGTATCGAAAGTATACCTGGTGGATTGTTTTTTTTTTTTTTTTTTTTTTTTTTTTTTTGTTTAGTGTCACACCGACACAAATTAGGTCATATGGCGACGTATTCAGTTTGTATGCTGGGGGAGGGGGCGTGGGGGGGAGGGGGGGCGGGGGGGGAGGGGGGCAAGACTCAGGTTCCCTTCCGAATATTATTTCAGTCATTGGTGCGCTCATGTGTAGAAACTCCGACCTTCCCCACATAAAGAATTCTACATCCCAAGGGAGGTTTTGAACCCACATTCAAAAGTTGTCTACCTAAATAAATAACGCTTAGCTTTTTATATCCAGTAATAGTTTCCCTAAGCAATTTTAAGGATATTTTATGTATATAATTGTTTACCTTCGTAAGTAACGCTAGGTTCTGTTATTCAACGATTGCAAACCTTTAAAAGAAGCGGTCTATGTTATTTTATTCAATGATTGTTTACCTTAGTAAGTATTGTTACGGTTATTTTATTCAATGACTGTCCAATGACTGTTTACCTTTGTAAATAATGCTAAGGTTATTGTATTAAAATATTTGGTTAAGCTATGTTTTAAATATGCTGCTGTTATATATATTTTATGTACACTATTGATATGATTTAGGTATCAGTCTCATATAACACATATTATAGAGTGGCACTTTGCAATTTATATCAAATTTTTAGAGATAGAAATAAAGAATAAATATTCGATTTTTTTATTAATTTATTTATTTTTGGGGTGGGGGATGGTGGGGAGGTGGTTCACACAAAATATAACCTATATCATTCGCGAGGTATATGTAGTTGTTTGCACCTAAGGTGTTGTCTTTAACTACCGTATATTACTTCTGACCGATATTGGACATTTATTACGGAAAAAGAAGGATTAAACACGGAGTCTTTGTTATCAAAACTAAAGATAAAAACCATTTAAAAAAAAATGTGGGATCAATGACATTTTGATGAATAAATAAACCATTTGCACCCAAGAAAATCTTACCCTCTCTGGGGAAATGCACCTTTATCTGAAGAAATGCACATCCATTTTATGTAGTGTTTCCCGAGATACCTGGATTGTTCCATTAACTAATTTAGATATGTATTTGTGCTGCGCATTTTAGTAAATAAAATCATTTAATTTATCATCTGAAAATATAAAGAAAACGAGGATGAGTATCCAACAGGAAACCATAGCCTCCTCAAATCAAAACTCATAGCACGCGGACATTTACACAACCAACACATACACATATACACACGCACACGAACGTGACGTTGCGTACGTTGTTGGCGAACATCGGAAATTTTTCAGTTTCGTTCACTTCAATGTTTCATGAAATTCGTTTCAGAAATACGGTTGTTTATCTTCTTATATCACAAGAAAGGCAAAACAATCTCCCTGTTAGTAAATATGATCGCATTTACGTTTAACAATTAGTAAAAATTTAATTCGACATAGAATCATAGAAAACAACACTAAAACGTCATGTAAGATGTAACAGAATTCACCAATGCGCATTATTTAACGGCTTGGTAAATTCATAAAATTATTTTTTTCCATCAAATAAGAAGACTCGGTGACGTGACGTTAACTATATTTGACGTCATTGCAGTCATTTTCTGTTCAATACTTCCTGTAACAAACAGGAAGCAAAAGACAGATCCAACTTAAAACGTAAGATTTAATGTCTTCCCTCGACAGGATTTGTTAAAATTTCTGTATTTTCTTTAACTATTGTATGCTTTCTATAATATTTATTTTGCCAAAAAGTACATAAATTCTACTTTTGAATTAGTAAGTTTTTGTCGTATATTGACTTTGATAATGGCGTTTAATATATGTATACTTTAATCTAGCCGCGATGTCACACGTGTCAAAAAATGCAAAAAATAAAATTACGAAGTTGTTACGTGCCGAAATATTTAAAGAAATATGTATTTGTTTACAAAACAGCGACTACAGTCTGAAAGTACATACAATTGTCTGCAAATTGATATGCATAAGTCTTCCGTTGGATATGAATTAAATTTAACACATGAAAATTGCAAAATCTAGCCGAGATGTCACAGCCGTGAAATTAATGTAACGTCGACGTTACGTTTGAAAACTAAATAATGTATATGTATTACAATTGTATCTGAACACCGCAATATAATTCACAGTCTGATAAATAATTATTTTGAATAAATATTATATAGTACATCTATATCAAATATTTCCTTAAATATCGAAACGACATGATTTATGAAAACTTAAGTCCAACCACCCCAAGTAATCCCTTTAACGTCTAAACGGCTAAAAACGACGATAACGTCAGTTACGCTAATGTACGCCAACAATGAGCGTAACGTCACGTACGAGGACAAAACGAACAGATAAAAGAACACAGTGGAACATCACCTTAGGATCAGTGGCAGTTTTATTGGTTTATGGTGCGCACCTTACATCAATCATGTTCCAATGACACATGACAGGTTAAATAAAAGTTATCCGCATCAGGTGAATCCCTAACACACGTGAAGGCAACAGAAGGCATGCTGTTGTAGATTTAGAACCAAAATACTCAATGACTTTGCAGAAGAACATCACGAGCAGATGACAGATATCAAAAAAGCTCAGTCCAGGTAGGATTTAAGAACTTCCACCTAAACATAATTTGAGAATTATTTCCAGTAGTTATTTAGTAATATTTTGTTCATCAGAATGTAACTATTTCTCTTAATTGATGCTTAAATATGTTTAACCGACAAATTTTTACAGAAGTATTGACTGTAACTCAAACTTTTTTTGTTACATGCTCATTCTAGAATCATGAAGTACAAAGTTAATGACAAAGAAACCTTGAATGGCACAAACCTCACCCACAAACCATGGAAAACACTATGTAGGGACGAATCACATGGCATCTGCAACCTTACTTATGTTATTTCTTGAGGTCATAGATTAATTATTAAGAGCTTCGCACTTTCCAAAAAAAAAATGGGACAGATTAAGATAAAGACAAAGACAAAATAGGAACATTTACGTTCCAGGAACACAAAGAGAGCACTAAATGGCTTAAGCCGGTGCTAGGGGGCGTGGGCAGTGTTGCATTTTCCATTACTGTCCATGAACAGACTCAGTCAAACCGAGTCTGCAATTTTCACTGTTTGCCTTGTTCTCGATGCTTCCGAGGGATCTACTTTCCAGATTTTATTTACTTCACAACAGCGGGTGTTAAGTGATGTGTGGCGGCCGTAAAAAGTCGCCCCGACTTCATCTCAGTGTTGTTATATTTTTTGGTCCTTCGGAATAATTGATTTCAATTCATTTAGATTTGAAGATTGAATACTGCTGAAGCCGGTGCTAGGGGGGCGTGGGCAGTGTTGCATTTTCCATTACTGCTCATGAACAGACTCAATCAAACCGAGTCTGCAATTTTCACTGTTTGCCTTGTTTTCGATGCTTCCGAGGGATATACTTTCCAGATTTTATTCTTTTTGCACAGCGGCCCGCCATAATGTCTGCTGAAGTTAGCAGCAGTATTACTGCTCTTATTGTTGAAAAGTTTTAGCAGTTATAACTGTATTACTGCTGTTACTGTGTTGGAAAGATATAGCAGTAACGTTGGAGATTTTACGACATGCATTACGAAATCAGTTTTAGCAATTTATGCCTAATATGCCGATAAAACGGATCAAATGTGTTTAAAAGTGCATTTTGCCATGTTTCATGTGTCAGGAAATTGGCTCGAATCCCATTACTTCATTAATTTTCAACGTTAAGGAGGAGCAGAGGATGCATCATGTCGATATATTGTTGTTAAAACAAGTAGTAGATATTACCGGCGGATTTTTTGGGGATGCCGGTGTAACGTTGTAAACTGACCCTAATAGAATAATGACCCCACGGTCATTATTTTATATAGAATAATGACCTCCCTGGTCATAATATTATGACCGGGGGGGGGGTCATAATATTTTGACTCCCCCACACGTAGAAAAAATGACCCTCACATAAAATTGTGACCCCCTATAGAACAACGACCGCCTAACCCAAACTCTAACTCTAACCCATCTAAGGTACACCGATGTAACTCATTGCAGAGTTGGAGCGGCCTTCAGTGCATGCCCGAAAGTGATTAATTGTAGCGCACGGCAAAAATATGCATATTTTTGCATGTCCGCACGCATTTAGTGTATAATATACTGACTAAAGGTTAGGGTTAGCATCACCATGGTTACAAAATATATACATTTAAGATATTTTTCGTTCAATTTAGTTAATCCGGTATATACCGGAGTCTGTAATTTATACAGGCGCTCCAAGTCTGCATTGAGTCACAGTCAAGGTACACTTACAACATAATCTTCCCCCGCCGAAAGGCATCGTAGGAGAATATGGTAATTGCACCCGTCCGTGCGTGCGTCCGTGCAACATTTTTGTGACCGCAACTCCTCATTCATTATTTGACGGAGATGATTCAAACTTTCAGGGATTACTACTACCGATGCCTAGTTGTGCAGGATTTGCTCCACCTGTTCGGGAGTTATGGCCCTTTGTTACCTTTTTCTTTATATATATCATACCTTGCATATAATACGATGACACAAAGTTACGAGGCTGTCAAAGGTACTATCTCACCGAATCTTGGAAAAATAAAACTTAAGTCTGTTGAAATACTTGAAGCATGAAACTTTTATAGGTAATTTAGATCTAAAACATGTTTGCAACAAAATGGCCATGCACCTTTAAAGCAGGAGTTTCTTGATCTATGTTCTAAGTATGTTCTACCGTGTACCTTGAAAGTTGCAGGGGTTCCAAGTTGGAATATGATTCCTTTATGTATCCCCCTTCCATTAGGTCATCTGTTTCTATTGGCAAAGGTTTGATACGGCGAAACAATATCCCTTTGGTGAGACCTATTCGCTTTAATAAGCAAGCGCGCTACCATTGCGCCACCGAGGCTAACAAAAGTGGCAAGTATCTAAAAGAGGATGCGTAATTCGGCCTCAACCGGGAAAGCTGGTTTTTTAAGATGCGTTGTTATGCCACCGCAATTCGTAGAATAGAGTGAATTAAGGTGACTTACCAGTCTTCTTTGACGTCGGTCGACGTTATAATGGTCGAAAAGTAAAGATATCGTATTGCCCTGATATTTGGTATTCATATACAAGACCACATCTCCTTCGTTTTGTACAATTCTGATCTTTTATATTCCTTTTTTTGTTTAGCAAAGGGCTGTTTCGTACAATTAATGAAAAATTGAAGTATCTGGAGTAAAAATGGAATATTTATTTCGCTGGATTAATTTTAAAAACAACATGCGGATGTTCTTGACAAGGGAAACAAGTGATACAAGTCAGTGTTGTCAATCGAAAATGTCATAAAATGTCACTATGGTGGGCGTTAAATGTTTTTAAAAATGCGCGATTCTTTTAATCTTAGAGTAGCACCATACGAGCTTCGGTGAACGATTTGTCGACGGAAAACGATTCAGTTTACTAACGACTTACGCAGTCTTTTTGCTAGGAAAATTCCGAACAAGTTTATGAAATAACAAGAGATCACAGAGTGATTTTGGCGCCCACCAATGTGTCATTTTTGAGTGTTCCAAATTTCAAGACTTATTGACTAGCTCAAGGTCAAATTTCACTTCCGTACACAACACTGTGCATGTGGTCTAAATTCGAAAGCTGTAGCTTGAGAAATGTGAAAGTACGTCACTAGATCAATTTCAAGGACAAAGTTCTTTGTACAAAAACTATGCATGTGCATCAAGTTTGAAGGCTGTAGTTTGAGAAATTTGAAAGTAGGTCACTAGGTCAAATTTTATTTTGGTACACAAAACTATGCAAGTGGTCCAAATTTGAAGGCTGTAGCTTGAGAAATGTGAAAGTAGGTCACTAGGTCAAAATCAAGGTCAAATTTCATTTCGGAACACGAAACGTTGCATGTGGTCCAAATTTGAAGACTGAACCTTCAAAAATGTGAAAGTAGGTCACTAGGTCAATGTCAAGGTCAAAGTTTTTTTCGGTGCACAAAACTATGCATGTGGTCCAAATTTGAAGGCTGTAGCTACAGAAATGTGAAAGTAGGTCACTAGGTCAAAATCAAGGTCAACTCTTGTCAAGGTTCATCTTGCCACTCAAAACCATACATGTGGTCCAAATTTGAATGTTGTAGGTTATTGACAAGTAGATTTTAAAAGCTTTTCCCTATACAAGTCTATATGAACCATTTGACCCCCAGGGCGGGCCATATTTGACACTAGGGGGATAATTTGAACAAACTTGGTAGAGAACCATTAGATGATGCTACATTACAAGTATCAAAGCCCCAGGCTTTGTGGTTTGGCCAACAAGATTTTCAAAGTTTTTCCCTATATAAGTCTATGTAAACCATGTGACCCCCGGGGCGGGGCCATATTTGACCCTAAGAGGATAATTTGAACTATCTTAGCAGAAGACCACTAGATGATGTCACATACAAAATATCAAAGCCCTAGGCCCTGTGGTTTTGGACAAGAGGTTTTTCAAAGTTTTTCCTATCTAAGTCTATATAAACCACGTGACCCCCGGGGCGGGGCCATATTAGACCCCAGGGAAATAATTTGAATCGTCTTGGTAGAGGATCACTAGATGATGCTTCATACCAAATATCAAATCCCTACGCTCTGCGGTTTTGGTCAAGAAGTTTTTCCCTATATAAATCTATGTAAATGATAGAAATAAACAAAGGGCCATAACTCACTCAATAATTGTTGAACCAGTCTGATTTTCAGGGGGACACAACTAGGGTACCAATACATCATTCTGACAAAGTTTGGTCAAAATCCCCCCAGTAGTTTCTGAGGAGATGCGATAACGAGAAATTGTTAACGGACGGGCTGACGGACGGACGGACCACGGACGCAGAGTGATTTGAATAGCCCACGATCTGATGATGGTGGGCTAAAAAAAGAGGGTCTTTCCATGAAATATTTCACAAAATGTGGTAGAAGCAAATATTTGCATCGAGTGCATCATTGAAGTAGCCTAAACGTCATTCGACTTAACACAAGTTTCAACGTTACAAAATCTTAATGTAATTGCTGTTTGTGAAAAAAATCACGGTAAGACCCCTATTTTCTTTGTCATAGATTTGTTCATATTCATATTATTCCTATTCAGTTTAACGCCTTCTTTTAGATAGCCAGAATTGGCTAGTTTTCAGGCGGCGAGGATGCCTGTGTTTCAATCCAGTTAGCTGTGTTGCTTACCAGTACTCCTCTAGTCGAGTGGGAAACATGGGTTTCACAATTTCCAGCTTCCCCGCCCGGGAATCAAACCCGGGCCGCTGAATTAAGAGTCAACGACCTTAACCACTCGGCAACACCAACCAAATATTTAAGCAAAATAACTGTAAGTGACAAGTGGTTTGAATCATTTTCCGTAGACCAAATCTCTCACCAAAGTTTGTATGATGCTTTTGCATCCCCAAAATTGCGCGTTTTGTTACGTTTAAACGCCCCACACAGTGAAAATAATGGAACTATCAATAAAAAACTTATAATTATCGTTCTGTTCCCTTTTCACGAGCATTCGAAAAATGGTTTTAAAAATCATTTAATACAAAAAAATAAGCAATTCATGCAGAAAATTTCTTAAATGTTCACCAGTTGCACAGAAAAGCCCGTTGCTAGGCAATGAAATGGAATACGAAAAATCTGAAACATACAACATTAACAGAAGGTCTCATTGTATATGCATAGCGAGTATCATGGCAATACGAGTATCTTTACTTTTCGACCATTATGGCATCGCCCGACATCAAAGAAGACTGGCAAGCCAATTTAACCACTGGTCATAATATGATGACTGGAAGTCATATTATAACCTGGGGTCATATTATGACCCCCGGTCATCATATTATAACACCCGGTCCTTGTAATATCATGACTCCAAAGGGAAAATGAAGAATTGCTATCCTATAGAACAACAAAATATTATCTGTTTTCTTTAAATACTGACCCCTGTTATAATCTGGGATTTTCTTGATCTTTCAACACCAAATATTTGTACTCCCCAAAATAATCCATCGAGTTCATGGACCGTCAATATTAATGAAATGTTCGTATAATGTTGTGAAGTTTGTAGCGGTTCATCATTGTCCGAGTAAAAGCGTTCAGATTAACCAGGAACTTGATCTTTTGATACAGAATAAGGTCTAAAATGACCATCCGGTACAGCTTCATGGTCGAGTCTGAGAGAACGGGAGGCGAAATTCCGATTCCACAGTTCGTGGGTTCAAAACCCACCCATAACATTTTTTTTCATCAAAGCCTCTTCAAACCTTAAACACGTCCTTGTCGAGGGACCATGTCTACAATCATTCCTAACTTTAAATAAAATTTGGTATAAGCTAAGATTCTACCAATAATCTGTGTTTTCAATAACTCAATTTTTAGACTTAGTAGTTTACTTTAAGTGAATAGATAAGAAAGAATAAGTTAGAAATAGGAAAATAATAAGAATGATTTGTAAATAAAGCCTTACGTAGGATTTTTTTTTTACTTGGGTATGATTATTTATAAGGGTCCTGGTCGGAAGCCAATAAACAAGTGACCTTGCGGGATTTATAAATGTTGTAATTTTAATAGCAATATATACAAGATATTGTGAACCTTCGGGTAACGGCGCTTCCAGGGTCATGTCTGGGACTTTGTGGATGCCAATTAATGACACTGTCCTCTGTAAGACACAATTATCAGGTAAGCTTAAAGCTGCTGAACCTGCGATATTTCGAGAATTTTAAAATTTCTTTTTAGCATTAAAATGTGTTTTTCTTAGTATAATTGTTACAGCAAACAAGAGGGCCATGATGGCCCTATATCGCTCACCTGAGTACCATTGCTCTTAATGATAAGATCAAGTTTTGACATAGATCACATAGGCATACACTTTAAATATCATCAGGATAAAAATAAATCTTGTTACTGTCCCTTTTGATCTATGGGTCACATACTAATCAGGGCCAAACTATCTACATATCAAGTTTGAAGGTCCTAGACTCAAATGCTGTATTTTTGTATTAGCGTGACTATTTCTTACCCCGGAAGACTTAAATAACATTTAAAACCAATCTCATAAGATGCTGCTGAGATATATTCATTTACATAAAATGAAGAGAGGTAATTGTTCATAAATTCAGTCAAAAGTTATCTACCCTGATTGTCCGAGCCCATCTGATGGCATTAATGACATTTCAAATCAGTATCTTCATTGGTTACTGAGATACACCCATTTCAATTTGAAACAAAGGGAGGTAATTTGAAATAAAATCAGTCGATATTATCTACACCTACAGTCTCAGTCCAACTTATGACAATAATGAAATTTCAAATGAGTCTTATAAATACTTACAGAGATAAATCCATTTTATAAAAATCAGGGGAGGTAATCATGCATTGGTATGTGCATGTAGAAGATAAAGAGTACAAGCTTAAAGGCTGAGCTTTAACAACAATATATAAGAAAAGTATTCATATCGATAAAAATTCAATCAAGAGTTATCGAACATGACTATTTCTTACCATGGAAGACATAAATAACCTTTCAAACCAATCTCAATAGAAGCTGCTAGGTATATTCATTTACATAAAATTCTATTTAAGTACTTTAATGATAATTCAAATAAAAACCCTTTTAAATTTCTTTTTTCAATATATGTACGTTTGTCTTAGCGGGGCCTCTTAAGTTATACTGCTGTTGTGTCAGCTGTAGACGCAGCAACAGCTGCAGCACAAACAAAACAACAAATATAAGCAATAGAAACACGACAGTGACTTGAAGTGGGGTGGGGGTGGGGGTGGGGGGGGGGTCAATATTTTATAGATAAAATCGGGGGGTCATTATTTTATAAGGGGTGTCAGTATTTTATAGAAAAGGGGTCATTATTCTATATAAAATAATGACCGGGGGTCATTATTCTATGGGGGTCAGTTTACAACGTTACACCGGCTGCAGACGTTCACAGAAAGCCTCATTACGACTTTTTAACATGTTTGGATGCTCCGTTACTGCGAAACAATGAATTTGAGCAAAGATTTGGTCCACTGAAGTGATCGTCGGGTATGGTATGTCAAACGTTGCTAAATAATATATGTATGTTATTATTATTGTATGTTTGTTATTGTTATTCAATGTCTTGTCATTCATATTCTAAAAGTCATTATTGTTATTCTATATTTCGTTATTCTTATCGTATCTTTGATATTGTTATTCAATGTACACTGTTATTGTATATGTCGTTATTCTTATTGTGTGTTCGATATTCTTATGGTAAACGTCATTACTGTTATTCTATATTTCGCTATTCTTATTGTATCTTCGATATTGTTATTCAATGTCGTGTCATTCATATTCTAAGTCTAACCATTGTTATTCTATATGTCGTTATTCTTATTGTATGTTCGATATTCTTATGGTAAAAGTCATCATTCTTGTTCAATATCTGACGAATCTATTTACAAAACGTGTCATTCTTATTCTATGTTATGAGATTGTATTTGTATAGCGTCGCTGTGCTGTTTATATCGTGGGAAATCGCACATACAATAAGAATATGAAGCTTACAAAAACAATAAAGAATATACAACAATAACGTCTTTTACAATAAGAATATCGAACATACAATAAGTATAACGACATATAGAATAACAATAGTACATATAACACGTAGAATATGAATGACATGACATTGAATAACAACATAAAAGATACAAGAGCTTGTCGAACACGAAATGCCCCCCTTGATGCATTCAGTAATTGCACAAGGAACAGAAATTGTATGCTCACTGTAAACAAAAGTTCTACCGTTCTGGTTCAATCTGACCTTGACATTTAACCTATTAACCTAACAAGAGACCACAGAGTGATCTTGGCATCCACCACTGAGCCATTTTTGAACGTTTCAAATTTCAAGACTAGCTCAAGGTCAAAATCAAGATCAAATTGCATTCAGTACAAAACACTGTGCATGTGGTCAAAATTTGAAAGCTGTGGCTTCAGAAATGTGAATGTAGGTCACTAGATCAATTTCAAGGTCAAAGTTCATTTCGGTACATAAAACTATGCATGTGGTCCAAATTTGAAGGCTGTAGCTTGAGAAATGTGAAAGTAGGTCACTAGGTCAAAATCAAGGTCAAATTTCATTTCGGAACACAAAACTATGCATGTGGTCCAAATTTGAAGCCTGTACCTTCAAAAATGTGAAAGTAGGTCACTAGGTCAATAACAAGGTCAAAGTTTGTTTCGGTACACAAAACTATGCATGTGGTCCAAGTTTGAAGCCTGTACCTTCAAAAATGTGAAAGTAGGTCACTAGGTCAATAACAAGGTCAAAGTTTGTTTCGGTACACAAACCTATGCATGTGGTCCAAATTTGAAGGCTGTAGCTACAGAAATGTGAAAGTAGGTCACTAGGTCAAGATCAGGTCAACTCATGTCATCTTGCCACTCAAAACAATACATGTGGTCCAAATTTGAATGATATAGGTTACGGACATGAAGATTCTAAGTTTTTCCCTATGTAAGTCTATATTAACCATGTGACCCCGGGGTGAGGCCATATTTGACTCTAGAGGGATAATTTGAACAAATTTGGTAGAGAACCACTTGATGATGCTAGATTAGAAATACCAAAGCCGTAGTCTTTGTGGTTTGCACAAGAAGATTTTCAAAGTTTTTCCCTATATAAGTCTATGTAAACCGTGTGACCCCCAGGGCGGGGCCATATTTGACCCTAGGGGAATAATTTGGACAATCTTAGTAGAGGACCACTAGATGGATGATGTCATATACCAAATATCAAAGCCCTTGGACCTGTGGTTTTGGACAAGAGTTTTCAAAGTTTTTTTCCTATATAAGTCTATATAAACCATGTGACCCCCGGGGTGGGGCCATATTTGACCCCAGGGAAATAATCTGAACAATCTTGATAGAGGACCACTAGATTTTGCTAGATACCAAATATCAAAGCCCTAGGCCCTGTGGTTTTGGACAGAAAGATCAGAAACCGTTTAACTGTTCCTGGCCAATGTGACCTTGACCTTTGACCTAATGACCTCAAAATCAATAGGGGTCATGCTGGTCATGACCAACCTCACTATCAATTTTCCTGACACTAGGCCCAAGTGTTCTCGACTTATTGCCCGGAAACCATTTTACTGTTCCTGGTCACTGTGAACTTGACCCTTGATATAATGTCCTCAAAATCAATAGGGGTCATCTGCTGGTCATGATCAACCTCCCTATCAACTTTCATGAACCTAGGCCTAAGCATTCTTGAGTTAACGTCCGGAAACCGTTCAACTGTTCAGTGTCACTGTGACCTTGAACTTTGACATACTGATCTCAAAATCAATAAGGGTCATCTGCTGGTGATGACCAACCTCCCAATCAACTTTCATGATCCTAGGCCCAAGGATTCTTGACTTATCATCCGGAAACCGTTTAACTAATCCGGGTCACTGTGACCTTGACCTTTGACATACAGATCTCAAAATCAATAGGGGTCATCTGCTTGTGATGACCAACCTCCTTATCAACTTTCATGATCCTAGGCCCAATCGTTCTTGAGTTATCGTCCGGAAACGGATTGGTCTACATTCCGACCGACAGACATCTGCAAAATAATATACCCCTCCTTATTCGAAGCGGGGCATAATAACAATAACGAAACATAGAATAACAATAATGACTTTTACCATAAGAATATCGAACATACCATAAAAATAACGACATATACAATAATAATGGTAAGGCTTAGAATATGAATGACACGACACTGAATAACAATATCAAAGATACAATAACAATAACAAAACATAGAATAACAATAATGACTTTTACCATAAGAATATCGAACATACCATAAGAATAACGACATATACAATAACAACAGCAAATTTTAGAATATGAATGACACGACATTGAATAACAATAACAAACATACAATAATAATAATAATAACATACATATATAATTTAGCAACGTTTGACATGCCATTGTCGGGGACTGTATGAAAGTAATGCATCATGTGTTCGAAAATGTTTTAAATTGTAATTCTAGTCATTTTGCAAGAGACAGAAAATATGCTCTACTGTAATTAAAAACATTCAAGAGGGCCTGATAATTCATCGAGCCATGTCAGTATACTTGTAATTTATGTCCAAAAACATTACAAATTACATAGCCGACGGAGTTTCAGGATGCCGGAGGCGAACGTCAACAAGAGGGCCATAATGGCCCTATATCGCTCACATCAGTTTAATTGCTGGCTTGAAAAATTTCTTTGCTAAAGCTTCAAAAAAAAAAAACAAAAAAAAAAACTAAAGATGCTTTTGTAAAAAAGCGCATGTCTCCCCAATGAATAGTTGTATATATGCAAGAAGTCAATAGGGGACAAGAGCGGAAGTCAAAGAGACACTGATGGTTGGCTGCAATAAGGATCACCTGTTTTGGCATGTCCAATCAACCCACTAAGTTTCAACATTCTGGGCCTAGTTGTTCTCAAGATATGAACTGGATACGGTTTTCCATGTTCGGGCTCCTGTGACCGTGACCTTTGATCAAGTGACCCCAAAATCATTATGGGTCATCTACTTTGCAAGTCCAATTATCCTATTAAGTTTCAACATTCTCGGTGAAGTTGTTCTCAAGTTATTGATTAGAAAGTTTTCTATGTTCAGCCCCCTGTGACCTTGACCTTTAACGGAGTGACCCCTCTCCCCAAAACAATAGGGGTCACCAAATTTGTAATTCCTATTTCGCTATGAAGTTCGAAGGTTCTAGGTAAAATGGTTCTGAAGTTGTAAACCAGAAATCGATTTCCATTTTCTATCCGCTGCGACCTTGACCTTTAAGAGTGACCCCAAAATCAATAGGGGTCATCTCCTCTGCATATCCAATCATCCTATGAAGATTCAATATTCTGGGTGAAGTGGTTCTCAAGTTACTAACCGTAAATGGTTTTCCATGTTCAGGCCCTTGTTACCTTAACCTTTAAAAGAGTAACCCCCAAATCATTAGGGTCATCTCCTCTGCATGACCAATCATCCTATGAAGTTTAAACATTCTGGGTCAAATGGTTCTCAAGTTACTGACTGGAAATTGCTTTCCATGTTCAGGCCCATGTGACCTTGACCTTTGATCAAGTGACCCGAAAATCAATAGGGGTCATCTAGTCTGCATGTCTAATCATCTTATAAAGTTTCAACATTCTGGGTCAAGTGGTTCTCAAGTTGCTGACCGGAAATGGCTTTCCATGTTCCGGCCCCTGTGACCTTGACCTTTATCGGAGTGACCCCAAAATCGATAGGAGTCAACTCCTCTGTATGACCAATCATCCTATTAAGTTTAAACATTCTGAGTCAAGTGGTTCTCAAGTTACTGACTGGCAATTGCTTTCCATGTTCAGGCCCATGTGACCTTGACCTTTGAATCAAGTGACCCCAAAATCAATAGGGGTCATCTAGTCTGCATGTCCAATCATCCTATGAAGTTTCAATATTCTGGGTCAAGTGGTTCTCAAGTTACTGACCGGAAATGATTTTCAATGTTCATGCCCCTGTGACCTTAACATTTAATAGAGTGACTCTAAATGCAATAGGGGCTCTGCATGACCAATCATCTTATGAAGTTTCAACATTCTGGGTCATGTGGTTCTCAAGTTACTGACTGGAAACGGTTTTCAATGTTCAGGTCCGTGACCTTGACCTTTAACGGAGTGACCCCAAAATCAATAGGGGTCATCTACTCTGCATGTCCAATCATCCTATGAAGTTTCAACATTCTGAGTCAAGTGGTTCTCAAGTTACTAACCGGGAATGGTTTTCCATTTTTAGGCCCGTGACCTTGACCTTTAACGCAGTGACCCCAATATCAATAGAGTTCATCTACAAGTTTCAACATTCTGGGTCAAGTGGTTCTCAAGTTATTGATCGGAAATTGTTTTCCATGTTCCTTTGACCTTGACCTTTGTTGGAGCGACCCCAAAAGTTACAGGGGTCGTCTACTTCATAAGCCCTGCCGCTCTATGCAATTTGAAGATTCTAGGTCAAATGGTTCTCCAGTTATTGACCGGAAATGAAGTGTGACGCATGGACGGACAAGGCAAAAGCCTATATAAGTCTATAAAAACCATGTGACCCCCGGGGCTGGGCCATATTTGATCCTAGGTTGATAATTTGAACAATCTTGGAAGAGGACCACTAGATGATGTTACATACCAAGTTTTTCCCTATATAAATCTATGTAAACAAAGAAAAATATCAAACAGGGAATGCCACGCACCAAAAGTGCAGCCTCCTCAAAACGAACCCCCCAGCACGCAAACGCGTGCACCACACACACACACACACACTCAAAGCTTACAACCATGTGATCCCGCCCCCAGGGCCATATTTGACTCTAGGGAATAATTTGAACAAACTTTGTAAAGGACCATTAGATGATTCCACATATCAAATCCCTAGCTACTGTGGTTTTGGACAAGAAGATTTTTAAAGTTTTTCCTTTCGGTTGCCATGGCAACCAGAGTTCTACATGGAATTCATTTCTTTTAGTAAGATAAGAACGATCATGCATGGAACATTCCTGTGACATTTCATCAAAATTGGACTGTTGGTTAAGGCTGGGAGACATTGACGGACGATGGATGCTGGACAATAACTGACCACAAAAGCTCACCCTTGAGCACTTTGTGCTCAGGTGAGCTGGAAAAAAAATGAAAATATTATGATGCTCAGTTATTTCTGTATTATGCATCCAACCAAGGTTTGCTCACCTTAGGTCGTCGTCGGAGACTATATAATTAACACTTAGTCTATCAGTTTTCGCAAAGTTGCAACGAAGAACAGTGAAATCTGTTGAAAATCGTTATTCTGGGCATTTCTTAGGTATCTGAAAATGAGCTCGAATCCTTGATACTGTGATAATTCACATCCTTCAGACGTTAACCTTTAGCCTGCTTGCGGCAGGTCCATGCAGTCTGTTCTTGGTCTGCACTCTCCGCTTTTCAATCAGTACATTTTCGGTCATCACTTCGAGTAATAAATTGTACTCTGCCAAAATTGAATGATAGACCAGTACATTTTAGAAATTAAGCAGGGTTAAGTTAAGAAAGCCGTGACACGTGTTCATATATGTCCCGAGTCTTACGACTTGCATCTTAAGACTTGTTAGTGCTGCCGAACTAAATACCACACCGTGGATACGTGAAAATACTTATCCAGACACTAGCCAGATCAGTCCAAGAACTATCCTCGTTATACTGACTGCTTAATGAGAAAGCCACTTGTATCACTATTAACGACTTTGGTTTGGCAAAGCGAGGGAACGAACCCACTTCCTCTCTACCACTAGGCCACTGAGGCGGTTAGTTCATATTAGGGCAGACAGGTAAGAGACATTCAAACTAGAGCAAAGGTGTGAGAGCACTTCACCAATGAGCATGATTCACAAGCAAATATATTCCAAACAGTAAAATGTTTAATGACCCACGTAAACAGTAATTTAAGAAATTCTCCAAATATTGATATACCTAATCTATATTAACATGTTTTCACGGCCTCAAATGATGGGTCTCGGAACCTGGAAATGGCCCATCTCGAAATTCACTGTTAAATTAATTCAAAAATTCGAGTTCAAAGCTGTTCTTCAAAGGTATTTGAGTCTTGTAACGGCGGGCAGTGTAATAACCTAACCAGTGTTCCTGGATTCTATACCAGTACAAATCTGTTCTCATGAATCAAAGGTGGAAAATGATTTCAGACACAATGAAAGCCTCGGGATCGAATTTAAGACCCCGCGATCCAAAGATCTGCGCTCTCTCTACTGAGCTAAGCGGGTGGACTCATAAAAAGAGAACTAACAATATCAATCAATTAAGATGTAAGTAACATTATCAAACAATTTATAAAAACTCGCCATGCAAACAGGTGAATGGAGAATTGCCATGCATAACAAAGTCCCCTACTACTGGAAATCCCTAATCATCTGAAAATCATGAGTGTGAAGAGAAGTAACTCTGAAGAAAATACACATTTTTACCAAAACTTTTTAACTGAGTCCCTATACATATTCTTATATTAAAACATTTTACAGGCTGGACAGGAAAAGATAAATGTTGACGATTTGACCTTCAAGTGTGACCTTGAAATCTGAGCTAAGGGCCTGGGTATTGCCGTTAACACATTGTCTTCTTGTGCGGAACATTTATGTCAGGTGATATAATAATCCCTTAATGGATGACAAGAGTTTTGAACCAGACAGAAAAGATCTACTGACCTTCGACGCTGACTGTGAACTTGATCTCTGTCAGGGCTATGGGTGTTGCGCAAGACACGTTGTCTCATTATGGGGAACATATGTGTCAAGTAATGATAAAATCCCTTAATGGATGACAGAGTTACAGATCGGACAGGACAATAGAAACTTCAATGTATGACCTTGAGGTCCAGGTTTTGCGCATTACATGTCATCATATCCAGGAAAATATGTGTGCCAACTAATCTTTTAACCCTGTATGGCATGACAAAGTTATTGACCGGACAGGAAAAAAAAGTATTGACATTTGATCTCTTAGCATGACCTTGACCTTTAAGCTAGGGTTCTGGGTGTTGTGCATGACTTGTCGTCCGATTATGGGGAACATTTATGCCAAGTAATATTGTAATCCCTTGATGGAGTGTGAGTTACAGACAGGACAGGAAAAAGCCTTCTTGACCTTTGACCTCAAGTGTTACCTTGACCTTTGAGCAAGGGGTCCGGGTTTAGCGCATAACACATTGTCTCATCATGGTAAACATTTGTGTCATCCCTTTATGAATGACAGAGTTTTGGACTGGACACAATTGCGGACGGACTGAATGACGGACGGAAAAGAGCAATCCTACAGTCCCCGAAACTGGTTTTCAATCAGTCGGGGACTAATAAGGAATAACACTATTAAAAAAATCATAGAAAACCCTTCATGCAAATAATGTAACTATCTCCATGAAATAAAGCATTGGCGTACAGATAACTAACAAACACTATTATACAATTTATAGATTTATTGAAAATCCTCCGTGTAAATAATGTAACTAACACTAGCAAACAACTCATAAAATCGCTCCATGCAAATAATGGAACTAACTCTAGCAAACAACTCATAAAATCGCTCCATGCAAAAAATGTAACTAACTCTAGCAAACAACTCATGAAATCTCTCCATGCAAAAAATGTAACTAACACTAGCAAACAACTCATAAAATCTCTCCATGCAAATAATGGAACTAACTCTAGCAAACAACTCATAAAATCGCTCCATGCAAAAAATGTAACTAACTCTAGCAAACAACTCATAAAATCTCTCCATGCAAAAAATGTAACTAACACTAGCAAACAACTCATAAAATCTCTCCATGCAAATAATGGAACTAACTCTAGCAAACAACTCATAAAATCTCTCCATGCAAAAAATGTAACTAACTCTAGCAAACAACTCATAAAATCTCTCCATGCAAAAAATGTAACTAACACTAGCAAACAACTCATAAAATCGCTCCATGCAAATAATGGAACTAACTCCAGCAAACAACTCATAAAATCGCTCCATGCAAAAAATGTAACTAACTCTAGCAAACAACTCATAAAATCTCTCCATGCAAATAATGGAAATAACACTATAAAAAAACTCAAAAAATCACTCTAAGCAAATTATGGAACTAACTCTAGCAAACAACTCATAAAATCACTCCATGCAAATAATGGAACTAACTCTAGCAAACAACTCATAAAATCGCTCCATGCAAATAATGGAAATAACACTATAAAAAAAACTCAAAAATCACTCTAAGCAAATAATGTAACTAACTCTAGCAAACAACTCATAAAATCACTCCATGCAAATAATGGAACTAACTCTAGCAAACAACTCATAAAATCGCTCCATGCAAAAAATGTAACTAACACTAGCAAACAACTCATAAAATCGCTCCATGCAAATAATGCAACTAACACTATCAAACAAATCATAAAATCGCTCCATGCAAATAATGCAACTAACACTATCAAACAACTCATAAAATTGCTCCATGCAAATAATAGAACAAACACTATCAAACAACTCATAAAATTACTACATGCGAATAATGGAACTAACACTATCAACCAACTCATAAAATCGCTCCAACTCATAAAATCACCCCATGCAAATAATGGAACTAACACTAGCAAACAATTCATAAAATCGCTCCATGCAAATAATGGAACTAACTCCAGCAAACAACTCATAAAATCGCTCCATGCAAATAATGGAACTAACTCCAGCAAACAACTCATCAAATCGCTCCATGCAAAAAATGTAACTAACACTAGCAAACAACTCATAAAATCGCTCCATGCAAATAATGGAAATAACACTATCAAAAACGCTCAAAAAATCACTATAAGCAAATAATGTAACTAACTCTAGCAAACAACTCATAAAATCACTTCATGCAAATAATGGAATTAACTCTAGCAAACAACTCATAAAATCGCTCCATGCAAAAAATGTAACTAACACTATCAAACAACTCATAACATTGCTCCATGCAAATAATGGGATTAACACTAGCAAACAACTCATAAAATAGCTCCATGCAAATAATGGAACTAACACTATCAAACAACTCATAAAATCACTACATGCGAATAATGGAACTAACACTACCAAACAACTCATAAAATCGCTCCAACTCATAAAATCACTCCATGCAAATAATGGAACTAACGCTACCAAGAACTCATAAAATCGCTCCATGCAAATAATGGAACTAACACTATCAAAGAACTCATAAAATTGCTCCATGCAAATAATGGAACTAACACTAGCAAACAACTCATAAAATCGCTCCATGCAAATAATGGAACAACAAACACTATCAAACAACTCATAAAATCATTACATGTGAATAATGGAACTAACACTACCAAACAACTCATAAAATCGCTCCAACTCATAAAATCACTCCATGCAAATAATGGAACTAACACTAGCAAACAACTCATAAAATCGCTCCATGGAAATAATGGAACAAACACTATCAAACATATCAAACAACTCATAAAATCACTCCATGCAAATAATGGAACAAACACTATCAAACAACTAAAAAAATCACTCCGTGCAATTAATGGAACTAACAATATCAAACAACTCATAAAATCACTCCCAGCAAATAATGGAACTAACACTACCAAACAACTCATAAAATCACTCCCTGCAAATAATAGCACTAACACTATCGAACAAGTCATAAATCACTCCATGCAAATAATGGAACTTACACTATCAAATAACTCATAAAATCGCTCCATGCAAAAAAAAAGAACTAACACTATCAAATAACTCATAAAATCACTCTAAGCAAATAATGGAACTTACACTATCAAACAACTCATAAAATCACTCCGAGCAGATAATGGAACAAACACTATGTAACTACTCATAAAATCACTCCGTGCAGATAATGGAACTAACACTATCAAATAACTCATAAAATCACTCCGTGCAAATAATGGAACTAACACTATCAAATAACTCATAAAATCACTCCACGCAAATAATGGAATTAACACTATCAAATAACTCATAAAATCACTACGTGCAAATAATGGAACTTACACTATCAAATAACTCATTAAATCGCTCCGTGCAAATAATGGAACTTACACTATCAAATAACTCATAAAATCGCTCCATGCAAAAAATAGAACTAACACTATCAAATAACTCATAAAACCACTCCATGAAAATAATGGAACTAACACTATCAAACAACTCATAAAATCACTCCGAGCAAATAATGGAACTAACACTATCATATAACTCATAAAATCACTCTGTTCAAATATTGGCACTAACACTATCGAACAACTCATAAATCACTCCATGCAAATAATGGAACTTACACTATCAAATAACTCATAAAACCACTCTGTGCAAAAAATGGAACTGACACTATGAAACAATTCATAAAAACACTTCGTGCAAATAATATTATAATGTACTTATTTCTATCAAATAAATCATAGGCGTACAGATTAACTAACTAACACTATTAGACAATTTAAAGAAAACCCTCCGCGCAAATAATGGAATTTTGTTTTGGGTATTACGCTGTTTTCAACAGTATTTCAGTTATGTAAAGGCGGGCAGTTAACCTAACCAGTGTTCCTGGATTCTGTACCAGTAAAACCTGTTCTCTGCAAGTAACTGCCAACTTCCCCACATGAATTATCAGAGGTGGATGACAAATGATTTCAGAAACAATGCCTTTTATCAAATCATCACGGAGAATATACGCCCCGTCCAGGGACTGAACTTGCAACCCCGCAATCCATAGTCCAACACTCTCCCTACTGAGCTAAGCGGGCAGGCTAAATAATGTATCTATCACTACAAAAACCATTCATGGAAAATTCTTCAAGTAAATAACACAAACACTATCAAACAATTCACATAAAAAATAAAGCAAATAATGTAACTTACACTATCAAACATTTCCTTAGAAAAACAAGTGTATATTATGGAACAAGCACAATCAATCAATTCATAGAAAACGCTCCATGCAAATAATAGTGGTACACACATTATAAAAGTTAACTAATTTGAAATCCTTCCATGTAAATAATGTAACTCTCACTATCAGACAATTCATAGAAAATGCGTGGTACTAATGTTTAGCATACTTTTTTCTTAGTCTAAAGCATATTAAAGCTCATCAACTAATACATAGAATAATAAACCATTGGCTTACGTAAAATGGCATTATTGAGCAACACTAAATATCAAATGAGTAATCATGAAACAAAAACAAAAGGCAAAAACACAGCAGTCAAGCAGCACATCTTATAAAACTTATACATTGTAACAATATTATGAATGTTTTAATATCCAGGTTCTTTATAAATTCACTGAATGTTTGAATTCTTTTTATGCCCCCAAAGGGAGGCATATAGTTTTTGAACCGTCTGTCTGTCTATCAGTCTGTCGGTCTGTCCGCATTTTTCGTGTCTGGTCCATATCTTTGTCATCCGTGGATGGATTTTCAAATAACTTGGCATGAATGTGTACCACAGTAAGACGACGTGTCTCGCGCAAGACCCAGGTCCGTAGCTCAAAGGTCAAGGTCACACTTAGACATTAAATGATAGTGCATTGATGGGCGTGTCCGGTTCATATCTTTGTCATCGATGGATGGATTTTCAAATAACTTGGCATGAATGTGTACCACAGTAAGACAATGTGTCGCGCGCAAGACCCAGGTCCGTAGCTCAAAGGTCAAGGTCACACTTAGACATTAAAGGATAGTGCATTGATGGGCGTGTCCGGTCCATATCTTTGTCATCAATAGATGGAATTTCAAATAACTTGGCATGAATGTGTACCACAGTAAGACGATGTGTCGCGTGCAAGACCCAGGTCCGTAGCTCAAAGGTCAAGGTCACACTTAGACATTAAGGGATAGTGCATTGATGGGCGTGTCCGGTCCATATCTTTGTCATCGATGGATGGATTTTCAAATAACTTGGCACGAATGTGTACCACAGTAAGACGACGTGTCGCGCGCAAGACCCAGGTCCGTAGCTCAAAGGTCAAGGTCACACTTAGACATTAAGGGATAGTGCATTGATGGGCGTGTCCAGTCCATATCTTTGTCATCGATGGATGGATTTTCAAATAACTTGGCATGAATGTGTACCACAGTAAGACGACGTGTCGCGCGCAAGACCCAGGTCCGTAGCTCAAAGGTCAAGGTCACACTTAGACATTAAAGGTCATTTTTCATGATAGTGCATTGATGGGCGTGTCCGGTCCATATCTTTGTCATTCATGCATGGATTTTAAAATAACTACGCATGAATGTGTGACACAGTAAGACGACGTGTCGCGCGCAAGACCCAGCTCCGTAGGTCAAAGGTCCTAAACTCTAACATCGGCCATAACTATTCATTTAAAGTGCCATCGGGGGCACGTGTCATCCTATGGAGACAGCTCTTGTTTAAATTACCAGTGCTTAAATATTTTCTCAGTCATAAATGAACAAATTATATATTATGTAACATTCATAATATGTTAAGGATTCGATGAATATTTGATGTCTTGAAATTAGACATCATCAAAATATAGAAAGAAATAGTCATTGTCCATGAAATTTGCACAGCTTACTAAATATTAAGTACATTATTCTAAATATCCACTGTCATTTCAATGATAGATGCTCTTGAATTCCCAAAAAGGGACCAAGAAAATGTTGCACATCTTGGTTTTGATGCATTTGCAACAATGTACGAGTACTGAAATTTCCAATATTAAGACTGATCATCTTTTCTAGAAATTTTGAAAATTGACTGTTTTTATTTCTTTACAAATGGAATTCAATTTTAAAGGGGAATAACTTCTTGTGAATATTTAATGTTTGGAGCAGTATGCGACAATGCGTTTAAACATGCAATGGTCCGAGTTTATTGGTAAAGATGTTGTCCATTTAAAGGCAATTGTGAGACGTTCAATTTATGGTTCATATTTATCTTTTTTATGGGATAATCGTGTCTGTTTCATGAAAACCATTGTATATTCAGTTTGTAAATGACAAATTGTGAAATATTGCATATTACGGACAAACAAAATAACGTGTCCTAAAATTAAAATATATGTAAGATTGTCATTGATTTACTTTTTTTCTATTTGTCCACCATACATATTTTTGACAGATTGCCATTTGCAATCAAATCAAAGGGAAACAACTATTGTAAGCAAATGTGCATAATCACTTTCATGAAACAGAAATGATTAGTCAATGAAAATGAGTTATAAATCATGGAAATAAGTTCTTACAATGTTTTGAAAACAAGCAACGTCTTTACTGACATTCTAGTCATTCAAGGTTTTCCCGTTGTGTTCCATACTGTCTCGTATTTATTTTCAAAAAATTGTCCCCCTTTGTATAAAACAATTTCATTTGTAAAGGAATGAAAATAAACTGTTTTCAAACTTCCTGAAAACGATATTTAACCTTGTCATTTTCGAAATTTTAGCACTCGTACAGTGCTGCAAATGCTTCAAAATGAAGATAAGCAACATTTCTTTGACAACGGTGAGATTTTAAAGGCGCTGCATTGTCCAGAAGTGTGGCCCCTTAATTTGGACCTTATTTGGGAAATCAAGCATTTATCAATAAATTGACAATCGGTTTTTAGAATAATATACCTATTTTCGTGTCATACAACATTTCTTTCTATGATTTGATTATGTTCAAGTTTCAAGACATCAAATATCCATCGAACCCTTACAGTGTATGTATAAGTTTTGTAGGGTGTAAGTTGGCTTCTGAAAATGTTGACTGTTTGGGTTTTCTTTGGGGGGTGGGTGGGTTTGTTTTTTTTTTGGCTCAATAATGCCATTTTAAGTAAGCTGAATGTATAAAGCTTGCATTTTAGAAACGAAATGAAATTCGTCACCAGAGTCATTCATATCACACAAAACAAATTTTACTAAATGTTTTACAGGTATTGTTTTTTTAGTTTTATTATTTTTTTTATTTGATTTGGGTCTTAGATCATATGGCGAAAAACAGGATTAAATATTTGATTTTCACATCTCATTTACATCAAAATAAAAACGAGGTATGAAATCAAAATTTTTATACCTACTGGAATCAGAGATACAGCAAAACCAAGTGATCAGACCCAAATGTAACAGTCTCAGGAAAAATGTGCAGCCTTGACCGGGATTCGAACCTCGAACCTTCGGCTTACCGTGCCAAAGCTCTACCAATTGAGCTACTGAGGCCACCCGATATGAGAACCGCTACACACCTTCCCTCTTATTGCGAGACATTGGCACTCCTGGCCAATGTCTGCCGCAGACTGTTAACCGAATTCAGATGCACACCCCAGCCAAACTGCTTCACCCTGCATGGGCTCCAAGGGTGAGCATCCCGGACAAGCCCCCAAATGTAACAGCCCTATTGGTGACAAAGGCCCCCGAAGCGTGTCCAAGTATGCTACAGTTGTCTGCGCAAAACAATCACACATCATTTTGTGACCTTGACCCAAGAGACCCGAGTCTTAAGCGTGACACACCTTGGTTAACATTTGTGTTAAATTATTTTCAAACCCCATGATAAATGGCAGAGATATGGACCAGACAAGCAAAAACTTTGACTTCTAATTGTGGCCTTGACCTGGGAGCTAGGTGTCTGGGTCTTGTGCATGACATGTCATCTCATTATAGGGGACATTTATGCCAAGTAATTCTAAAATCCCTTCATCATTGGCAAAGTTATGGACAGGACAAGAAACAGACCATGTTAACTTTAACCTCTAGGTGTGACATTGACCTTAGACCTAAGGGGTCTGGATCTTGCACATGACATGTCGTCTCAATATGGGGAACATTTATGCCAAGTAATTGTAAAATCCATTAATGAATGACAGAGTTATGGACTGGACACGAAACAGACCATGTTAACCTTTGCCTTCTTAGTGTGATCTTGACCTTGAAGCTAGGGGTCTGGGTCTTGCGTATGACATGTCGTTTCATTATGGTAAACATTTTTGCCAAGTTATTTCAAAATCCCTTCATGGATGGCAGAGTAATTGACCGGAAACGAAACAGACCATGTTAAGCTTTGACCTCTAAGTGTGACCTTGACCTTGGAACTAGGGGTCTGGTCTTGCGCATGACACGTCGTCTTGTTATGGTGAGCATTTATGCCAAGTTATTTTAAAATCCCTTTATGGATGGAAGAGTTACAGCCTAGACAAGAATTTACAGGGATGCACGCATGGACCGACAGACAGTGCGATTTTAACATGCCCACCTTTGTGGGCGGGGCATAAAAAGTAAGAAAGATAGACTGCCACATATCGTCATGTCATGTTTATCATTGATGCGAAGATTTTGAAATCCATACATGAACAACATACAGACCAGACACGAAATCGGGATGAACGAACAAATGGACTCTGCATGCAATTATTATCGTCAACATACCTGTTTTCAAACCCCACCTGTTTTCAAACCCTAAACTTATGCTCCATTATTTTAACTTGTAAGTCATGAATGATATCACTACTGACAGTTGCAGGTACTTGGTTTATAAGGTACCTGCTACAGCTGTCAAAATTAGCAAGAAGATCATGATGACCCTGGAATCGCTCACCTAAGTAATATGAGCTACATGTTTCAAATGTTAAACTGATGATAAAATATTAAGAAAGCCAGTAGGTCACATTCATTGTCAATGAAATTCAGTTTTATGATTTGTGTGCAAAACTGTGTATGTCATCAAAATTTCAAGGCTGTATCTTAAAAAACAAGAAAGTAGGTCAGTAGGTCAAGGTCACAGTCAAGTGACATCATATTACTTGGGGTCATCAGGTAATTATAATTAAACAGTCTTGAAAATAGGATCAGATGATTTTTTAAGTATTTTTCATATATAACTCACATAATAACTAAGTGACCCCAGGGTGGGGCCTCTTTTAACCCCAGGGGCATAATTTGAAAAATTTTTGTAGAGGACAACTAGGCAATGCATCATACCAAATATCAAAAGCCTAGGTCATATGGTTTCAGACAAGAAGATTTTTAAAGCTTTTTCCTACATAAGTCTTTATAAAACTTGGGACCCCTAGGGCAAGTCCTCTTTTCACCCATGGGGTAAAATTTGAACAATTTTGGTTGAGGACCATAAGAAAATGCTACAAACCAAATATCAAAGGTCTAAGTGTTGTGGTTTCAGACAAGACGATTTTTAAACTTTTTTTCCTATATAAGTCTATGTAAAACTTGGGACCCCTGGGGCGGGGCCATATTTGACCCTAGGGGGATAATTTGAACAATCTTAGTAGAGGACCACTAGATGATGCTACATACCAAATAGCAAAGCCCTAGGCCAAGTGGTTTTGTACAAGAAGTTTTCAGTTTTCCTTATATAAGTCTATATAAACCATGTGACCTGGGGGCTGGGCCATATTTGACCCTAGGGGGATAATTTAAATAATCTTGGCAGAGGACCACTAGATAATGCTTCATACCAAATATCAAAGCCCTAGGCCATGTGGTTTTGTACAAGAAGATTTTCAAAGTTTTCCCTATATAAGTCTATATAAACCATGTGACCCCCAGGACGGGGCCATATTTGACCCTAGGGGGATAATTTGAATAATTTTGGTAGAGGACCACTAGATGATGCTACACACCAGATATCAAAGCCCTAGGCCTTTTGGTTTTGGACAAGAAGATTTTTAAAGTTTTTCCTTTCGGTTGCATGACAACCTGAGTTCTGCTTGGAATTCAATTCTTTGAACAATTTTGAAAGGGGGCCACCCAAGGATCATTCCTAAGAAGTTTGGTGTAATCCTGCCCAGTAGTTTTCAAGAAGATTTTTTTAGAAAATGTTGATGGACAGACGACACACGACGGACATCGAGTGGTCACAAAAGCTCACCATGAGCCTTTGGCTCAGGTGAGTTAAAAATGTATGAAAAACAAATATAGTATTTTATTAATTTCAAGATGTGCAAAAATGGTGTTTTTCACTATTACTTTTTGGATGTTTCACATATACATGTATTTATTGTGTACAATATCTGATTTATGTAAAGCAGTATCTTTCGTGAAGAAAAAAATTACTCACTGTCTACTCTTAAAAGTCATATATAAGTTATGTGACATAATCAAAAACTTACTTGCACAATTTAATTAAACCTGGTAGTTGGCATATATAATTTCTGTAAAATATGACACCAAATGTGAGCAAGGTGACTAAAAACAAGAGGACCATGATGGTCCTGAATCGCTCACCTCTTCCCACATGATCCAGTTTTGAGTATGACGTCGTTTTTTCTATTATTTGACATAGTGACCTAGTTTTTGAGCTCATGTGACCCAGTTTTGAACTTGATCTAGATATTATCAAGATAAAAATTCTGACCAATTTTCATGAAGATCCATTGAAAAATATGGTCTCTAGAGAGGTCACAAGGTTTTTCTATTATTTGACCTATTGACCTAGTTTTTTAAGGCACGTGACCCAGTTTCGAACTTGACCTAGATATCATCAAGGTGAACGTTCTGACCAATCTTCATGAAGATCCATTCAAGGGTATGGCCTCTAGAGAGGTCACAAGGTTTTTCTATTTCAAGACCTACTGACCTAGTTTTTGATCGCAGTTGACCCAGTTTCAAACTTTACCTAGATATCATCAAGATAAACATTAAGACCAACTTTCATACAGATCCCATGAAAAATATGGCCTCTAGAGAGGTCACAAGGTTTTTTCATTATTTGACCTACTGACCTTCTTTTTGATGGCACGTGATCAACTTAAAAACTTGACCTAGATATCATCAAGATGAACATTCTGACCAATTTTTATGGAGATCCATTCACAAGTATGGCCTCTAGAGAGGTCACAAGGTTTTTCTATTTTTAGACCTACTGACCTAGTTTTTGACCGCACATGACCCTGTTTCGAACTTGACCTAGATATCATCAAGAAGAACATTCAGACCAACTTTCATGAAGATCCATTGAAAAATATGGCCTTTAGAGAGGTCACAAGGTTTTTCTATTATTTGACCTACTGACCTAGTTTTTGATGGCACGTGACCCACTTTCGAACTTAACCTAGATGTCATCAAGATGAACATTCAGACCAACTTTCATACAGATCCCATGAAAAATATGGCCTCTAGAGAGGTCACAAGGTTTTTCTATTATTTGACCTACTGACCTAGTTTTTGACGGCACGTGACCCACTTTCGAACTTGATTTAGATATCATCAAGGTGAACAGTCTGACCAATTTTCATGAAGATTTCATGAAATATATGGCCTCTAGAGAGGTCACAAGGTTTTTCTATTTTTAGACCTACTGACCTAGTTTTTGACCACACGTGACCCAGTTTCGAACTTGACCTAGATATCATCAAGTTGAACATTCAAACCAACTTTCATACAGATCCCATGAAAAATATGGCCTATAAAGAGGTCACAAGGTTTTTCTATTATTTGACCTACTGACCCTGGTTTTTGAAGGCACGTGACCCAGTTTTGAACTTGACCTAGATATCATCAAGGTGAACGTTCTGACAAATTTTCATGAAGATCTTGTGAAAGATATGGCCTCTAGAAAGGTCACAAGGTTTTTCTATTTTTAGACCTACTGACCTAGTTTTTGACCGCACGTGACACAGTTTCGAACTTTACCTAGACATCATCAAGATGAACATTCAGACCAACTTTCATACAGATCCCATGAAAAATATGGCCTTTAGAGAGGTCACAAGGTTTTTCTATTATTTGACCTACTGACCTAGTTTTTGATGGCACGTGACCCAGTTTCGAACTTGACCTAGATATCATCAAGGTGAACGTTCTGACCAATTTTCATGAAGATCTTGTGAAATATATGGCCTCTAGAGAGGTCACAAGGTTTTTCTATTTTTAGACCTACTGACCTAGTTTTTGAAGGCATGTGACCCAGTTTCGAACTTGACCTAGATATCATCAAGTTGAACATTCTGACCAATTTTCATGAAGATCCATTGAAAATTATGGCCTCTAGAGAGGTCACAAGGTTTTTCTATTTTTAGACCTACTGACCTAGTTTTTGACCATACGTGACCCAGTTTCGAACTTGACCTAGGATTTACCAAGATGAACATTCTGACCTATTTTCATAAAGATCCCATGAAAAATGTGACCTCTAGAGATGTCACAAGGAAAAGTTTACGCACGCACGCACGGACGGACGACGGACGCTGCGCGATCACAAAAGCTCACCTTGTCACTTCATGACAGGTGAGCTAAAAAGGTTTAATAATTCGAGTTTTATCAATTCTTACCATTCTTTATCAGTTTTAATAACAAGAGCTGTCACAGGAGACAGCGTTCTTGACTATTTCGGTGCTGGAGAGTGAAACTGGGCACATCTGAGGAAGCTGGAACTGTCAGTGGAGTGTTTAATGACTCCAATGGTGGATGAAGATAGCACAATAGCTTGAGTCTGTGTCAAAAATATCAAGTAATAAGAGAGGTAAAGATGAAGTGTATCAAACACTATATAATTCTAATTCTAAGCAAAAAGGGGGCATAATTCATATAATATTGGTGCAAGAGTTAAGCACATTGTGTCATATGATGTGGGTGATGATGTGGAACACCTACATGTACTTCAAGTTTGAATCAAATCCATTTCGTAATAGCTGGGATATATTGAAATTGCATCAAAATTAACCTTAAATCCTAAGTAAAAGAAGAGCATAATTCATGAAAAGTTGGTGCCAGAGTTATGCACCTTGAGTCATATAATGTGGGTGATAAGGTGGAACAAATATTTTAAGTTTGAATCAAATCCATTTAGTAATAACTGAGATAAAGTGAATGTGTATCAAAACTTTAACCTGAAATTCTAAGTAAAAAGGGGGGATAATGCATGAAATATTGGTGCAAGATGTGAGTGATGATGTTGAACAAATATTTTACGTCTGAATTAAATCTATTTAGTAATAAAAGAGATATAGTGAAAGTGCATCAAAATTTTAACCTGAAATTATAAGTACAAGAGGGCCATGATGGCCCTATACATCGTTCACCAGAGTTGATCTGGCCTACTGACCTAGTTTTTGACCCTGCATGACCAAGAGTTGAACTTGACCTAAAGATCATCAAGACAAACATTCTGACTACATTTCGTAAAGATATGGTACAACTGTGGCCTCTAGAGTGTTCACAAGCTTTTCTTTTGATTTGACCGGTGACCTAGTTTTTGACCCAATACGACCCAGATTCAAAATTGACCTATTGATTATCAAAACAAACATTCTGACTAATTCCCATGAGTTTCAAACTTAAATTGTGGTCTCTAGAGTGTTGAAAAGAATTTCCTTTGATCTGGCCTAGTGACCTAGTTTTTGACCCCACATGATTGAGATTCATACTTGACCTAGAAATGATGAAGGCAAACATTCTGACTCAGTTTCATAAAGATTGAGTCACAAATGTGGCCTCTAAAGTGTTCATAAGCTTTTCCTTTGATATGACTAGGTGACCTAGTTTTTGACCCCACATGACCCAGTTTCAAACTTGACCTAGAGATCATCAAGACTAATGTTCTGACCATGTTTCATAAAGACTGGTTCAAAAATGTAGTCTCTAGGTGCTCACAAGCTTTTCCATTGATCTGACCTACTGACCTAGTTTTTGACCCCACATGACCCAGTTTCGAACTTGACCTAGAGATCATCAAGACTAACATTCTGGCCAAGTTTCATAATGATTAGGTCACAAATGTGGTCTCTAGAGTCCTATGATTTGACCTACTGACCTAGTTTTTGACCCCACATGACCCAGTTTCGAACTTGACATAGAGATCATCAAGACAAACATTCTGACTCAGTTTCATAAAGATTGGGTCAAAAATGTGGTCTTTAGAGTGTTCACAAGCTTTTCCTTTGATCTGACCTACTGACCTAGTTTTTGAACCCACACAACCCAGTTTCAAACTTGATCTAGAGATCATCAAGACTAACATTCTGACTAGGTTTCATAAAGATTTGGTCAAAAATGTGGTCTCTAGAGTGTTTACAAGCTTTTCCATTGATCTGACCTACTGACCTAGTTTTTGATCCCACATGACCCAGTTTCGAACTTGACCTAGAGATCATCAAGACTAACATTCTATGTTTCATAAAGATTGGGACAAAAATGTGGTCTCTAGAGTGTTTACAAGCTTTTCCATTGATCTGACCTACTGACCTAGTTTTTGACCCCACATGACCCAGTTGAACTTGACCTAGAGATCATCAAGACTAACATTCTGACTAAGTTTCATAAAGATTGTGTCACAAATGTGGTCTCTAGAGTATTCACAAGCTTTTCCTATGATTTGACGTACTGACCTAGTTTTTGACCCTACATGACACAGTTTCAATGATCGACTGATGCCGGACAATGACCAGTCACAATAGCTCACCTTAAGCACTTTGTGCTCTGGTGAGCTAAAAAGGGGGAATAATTCATTAAATATTGGTACAAGAGTTATGCACCTTGTGTCATATGATGTGGGAGATGATGTGGAACAACTAGTTTGAATCAAATCTATTTAGGAATAACTGAGATAGAGTGAAAGTGCATCAAAACTTTAACCTGAAATTCTAAGTAAAAAAGGGGCATAATTCATGAAATACTGGTGTGAGAGTTATGGCTCTTATGCCATATAATGTGGATGAGAAATAACTATTTTAAGTTTCAAGCAAATCCATCAAGTAATAACAGAGATAAGGAGAACAAGAAGGCCATGAAGGCCCTGTATCGCTCACCTGACCTATTAACCTAAAGATCATCAAGATTAACATTCTGACCAAGTTTCATTAAGATATGGTCATAAATGTGGCCTCTAAAGTGTTAACTAGCTATTCCTTTGATTTGACCTGGTGACCTTGTTTTTAACCCCAGATGACCCAATATCAAACTCATCCAAGATTTTATTGAGGGTAACATTCTGACCAAGTTTCATTAAGATTGGGCCAAAATTGTGACCTTTAGAGTGTTAACAAGCTTTTCTTTTGATTTCACCTGGTGACCTAGTTTTTGACCCAAGATGACTCAATATCGAACTCATCTAAGATTTTACTGAGGGTGACATTCGTACCAAATTTCATTAAGACTGGGCCAAAAATGTGACCTCTGGAGTGTTAACAGTCAAATTGTTGACGACGGACACAGGGTGATCACAAAAGCTCACCTTTGAGCACTTCGTGCTCAGGTGAGCTAAAAAAGAGAAAGTGTAAAAAAATACTTTAACCAGTGGGGCCGCGGAAAGATACCGACGCCAGGGTGAGTAGGATAGCTCTCCATATACTTCGTATAGTCAAGCTAAAAATCTGTTAACTGTGCTGTTATTTTGCTTTTGTTTCAATTGAGAAAATATGTTTCTTAGTGTTTGGCTACTTGGCCTAAATAAAGTACCATATAAAGATAATAGTTTTCAAACTTTTTTCTTAATTCTCTGTCATCTGTTATTTTATTTTGTTTTGAGAAAGAGACAGATAACATTTAATTAACAATAAAATGTGATGAATATCAAAATCTTCCTTGACTTAAAAAAATTCAAAAACTTAAAAGGCTTTCACATCATTAAAACAATTATTAACCTTTACCCTGCTAAATTTCTAAAACGGACTGGTATGTCATTCAATTTGGGCAGTTCCACTTATTATTAAAAGGGGTGTTTACTGAAAATGTACTGACTGAATAGCGAACAGTGCAGACCATGATCAGACTGCTCGGATGTGCAGGGTGATCTTGGTCTGTACTGGTCGCAAAGGCAGAATCAGTACTTGCCGTCAGCAGGCTAAAGGTTAAATGCATTTTTGCAGGTGGTTTGAAAACAGGTTATTGAATTTGTCGCCATGTTGAAAATACATGTGTTTGAAGTGTGTTATTTATAGCTTAAGATGTATTGCTTTGATAATTAATTTGTTATTATTAAATGTCCAAGTCACCACTTGACTTGGTAACAAGTTTATCATGTCCTGTAAAATTTAATAATTGTAAGCAATTTGCCCCAATTCCTTAGGGGTTTGAAAACTGGTAATTCCATGGTATATGCCACTCCTAAGAGGGGTGGGGAGGGGGGATAAAAAGATACAATAGGGCTATAGTGGCCCTACGTCGCTCACCTGGCCGTGAATATTTAACCTTGAATAAACATATGACACACTCAATCATGAATGGTAATATCTGTCTTTAGCATACAAAATCATGAAACTGGTTAAGTGCCCTTATTTGAAATAAAAAGTCAGTAAGGACCTTACAATTATTCCACATACCAACTTTGATTTTAATACACCAAGTGGTTCATGAGAAGTTGTCAGAAAGTTTTTCTATTTTTATTTCTAATGGCCACCTTAAGCTTCCCCTAAAATGGGCCAAGTGCCCCAACTTGAATGAATTTGATAGAAAGTCTTACAATGATGCTACAGACCAAGTTTGATGAAGATCCATCCAGTGGTTATTGAGAACTCGTTTGAAGATTTTCTATTTCTAGCTCTAGCAGCCTATAAGAGGAAGTGGCAAAGTACCCTATTTGAAAACATCTGACAGGGGACCTTGCCAGGATGTTGTAGACTAAGCTTGGTGTAATTCTGTTTCGGAGGAGATGTTTAAGTAAAAATGTTTACAACGGACAACAGACACCGGACTATCCACCTATGCTAATAGCTCACCCTAACCCCTTGAGCATAAGGTTTAATTCTTGTTTGGTATAATCGTTCAATGTAGCGTAGTCTCTCCTCATCGTCTTCTGTAACAAAGTTAATTACAATTCCTTCCCTTTCAAAGCTTTTCAGTAGACCAATCCTGAAGAAAAAGACTAAGCTTTTTAAGTAAACTGCTACTTTAAGAGTTTGCCTACCTGGGTCAGGTCAGACAGTTGTCAGTAACCAGTGAATAATGCCACTTTCTTTTGACTGTCTGTATAAACAAATTCTTAATTGCTTAAGTTCTCATTGCGACATTTCAACTTACTTTCAATTTGATTATTTCGACAGTTAAGCTGTAACAGTTTCTCAATTCAAAATTGCAAAATGAAACCAAAACTTCACAACTTATTATCATCCATATTCCATGTAAGAATATACTAAATTCCGGCTATTTGGATAAAATGTTATGACGGAAATTTTCGGATTAATTACAACTGTAAAAAGTTATACACTATAAAACTTTTCTTTAATTTAACATGTAAGGAAAGACTAAATTTATTCATATTTAAGAGTTATATCTTACCTGCGAATATAGTCCTTTGCTTCACACGGAAAATCAAAGTTTATGATATGGGACACATTACAGATATCTATTTCATTTATGTCCAGATCAGCTGTTACTAAAACACGACTGGAACCTGTATTGAAAGCCTGTATTTCATCTTGCTCAATGTTGGAGTGCTGAAAAAAACCCAAAGTAAACTAGAAATTGCTTTTGTAAAAAAGCGCATGTCTCCCCCAATGCAAAGTCCTATAGGCAAGAAGTCAATAGGGGTCAGGAGCGAAAGTCAAAGAGACACTGATGGTTGGCTGCAATAGGGATCATCTACTTGGCATGTCCAGTCATCCTGCTAAATTTCAACACTCTTGGCCTAGTGGTTCTCAAGTCACTGTTCAGGCTCCTGTGACCTTGACCTTTGATCAAGTGACCTCAAAATAAATAGGGGTCATCTACTCTGCATTTCCAACCATCCTATTAAGTTTCAACATTCTAGGTCAAGTGGTTCTCAAGTTATTTTCCAGAAATGATTTTACATGACCAGGCCCCTGTGACCTTGACCTTTAATAGACTGACCCCAAAATCAATAGGGGTCATCTACTCTGCATGTTCAATCATCACATGAAGTTTCAACATTCTGGGTCAAGTGGTTCTCCAGTTATTGATCGGAAATTGTTTTCCATGTTCAGGCTCCTGAGACCTTGACCTTTAACAGAGTGACCCCAAAATCGATAGGGGTCATCTACTCTGCATGTTCAATCATTCTATGAAGTTTCAACATTCTGGATCAAGAGGTTTTCAAGTTATTGATCGGAAATGGTTATCAATGTTCAGGCCCCTGTGACCTTGACCTTTAACGGAGTGACCTCAAAAACAATAGGGGTCATTTACTCTGCATGAACAATCACCCTATGAAGTTTCAACATTCTGGGTCGAGAGGTTCTCAAGTTATTGATTGGAAATGGTTTTCCATGTTCAGGCCCCTGTGACCTTGACCTTTAACAGAGTGACCCCAAAATCGTTAGGGGTCATCTACTCTGCATGACCAATCACCCTATTAAGTTTCAACATTCTGGGTCAAGTGGTTCTCAAGTTACTGACCGGAAATGGTTTTCAATGTTCAGGCCCCTGTGACATTGAACTTCAACGGAGTGACCCCAAAATTGATAGGGGTCATCTACTTTGCATGTACAATCACCCTATGAAGTTTCAACATTCTGGGTCAAGTGGTACTCAAGTTATTGATCGGAAATGGTTTTCAATGTTCAGGTCCCTGTGACCTTGACCTTTAAAGTAATGACCCCAAAATCAATAGGGGTCATCTACTTTGCATGTACAACCATCCTATGAAGTTTCAACATTCTGGGTCAAGTGGTTCTCTAGTTATTGACTGGAAATGAAGTGTGACATACGGACATATTCAATATTATAACAAAGCAAAGTTTTTATCTATCTATTCCTTGGTGTAAAATTCACGGAATGCATTTCGTTTGCTTCGTTCAAGGGAGTACCAGTGTACTCCGTAATATACAGGAACATGTATATACAAAATAATTCAGACAAAGTGAGCTTGTTAGAGATAGTTCCATACAATACATTCATTAAGTACCAAAGTCAGTGATATATTCGTATATTTTTTTCATGATGTTTATATTAATAATATTTATGTCCCAACATATTAAACTGAAAGCAGAACTGTCAAAATTACAATAACTATTGTTCCTTGTACATGTATATCGAATAAGTTTGCCATACCTCCTAGATGGGTGGTAAACACTTATAACAAATAGTGCAAACATTCATTTATATTGCTATTAATAAAATTTATGTCCTTACAAATTTAACTGAAAGTAGAACTGTGAAAATTACAATAACTATTGTTCCTTATACATGTATTTCGAATAAGTTTCCCATACCTCCTAGATAGGTGTTAAACACAAACTTACAACAAATAAAGCAAATATTCATTTATACAGCTAGAAGAGTCTTAAGTCTCCTTCCAAATAAACCACTTGCTCATATCGAGGGCTCAGCATGAAACTAGTATATCTGCTTCTATTGCTATATACACTTAGACTTATGTGTGGCGTAGGCCGTGTGGCGGCCATAAAAAGTTTCCCCATACATTCAATCAGGGCTAGTATATTTCGATCTTCTCAGATCGTTCAGCACGACTTGTTATCGGTACTGTTTAGTTTCTCAGCATGACCATTTTGGCCTGGGTGGTTCTAATACTCCCGCTTTCATAGCCTTGGGTATTGTATAATCACCTCTTGGATATGGTGCCTGCTTTTTAATTTTGTCTTTTGACAGTTCCTGTAATATGCAGGATCCATAACCTCAGATCCCCTTTCTAAATTCCAGTTTGTTTAGTTCTGCCCATTGTTTTCTCGTTTAGGGCAAACCCATTATTTTAACTGGGGACCAAACGCCGTTTCTCATGGAATTACACACCTCAACACGTGTATCATTGAAGGTCCCATGTGCACCTCTGTTTGAAAACATCTGCAGATGTCTCTAAATTTCTTTTTGTACTTTAGACATGTGTAAATGTTGAGTTCTGCTTAACCCTGGGCTAGAGGGCGTGGACGGTAGCATGCATTTCCACTACCGTCCATGAACAGGCTCAATCAAACCAAGCCTGCAACATTTTCGTTTTTGTCGTGTTTAGCGACCTATGAAGTTTCCACTTTTTCTATTTTGTTTTCCATTGATATATAAACACAGAATTGATTATTTTCAAAATGCAACTGTTTAATTTAAAAGTGTAATTTGAGTCATTCTTTACTGGTCTTATCTAAAATGTAGATAGCTTATTGGCACTAACTGCAAAGCCAGGTGGATGGGGTAAACCGACCTCCCTCCCCACTTCAAGACATAAATCTAGCAGTACCTTTCCTTTGTTTTATATTTTTTATTTTAATAATTATCTGTTATTTGCATATAATTTTAAATTGCATTTTTAAAATCAATTATTTTCAAATTTTAATTTATCATTTTATTATTCATTTATTATTTATTTGATTTTTAATTTGAACAGTATTAAGATTTTAGGATTTCATGAACTGCATTGTAAGATAAATTCAAGTTAACAATGATGAAAGAATAAGTAGGTATCATATATTACACATGTTACGTCACCTTACTCAACCTATTTAAATCATTCACAATGATTTTGAACATAAATTTCTATCACTTTAGCTTCAGTTTCAGTTGTTATTGGCAAATCGGTAAATACAATTGCCTCTGGCAATCTAACAAATATCAAAGTGAATATAGCCAAGACAATTTATTATATTACATATATAACACAATCATAAATGTGACAACGCAAAATTCATACAAACCCTTACAGAAGCAAGCCTCTGTGGCGTACATGCTGCGTATTTGCTGTGTATATGCCGTGAACACAGTAGTACGCCAGAGGAGTACATTTTACATACACCTAACTCATGCCGCGTATATGCTGCGTACTATTTCGAAGAGTACACAGCATGTACGCAGGAGGTCACTAGTACACTTCAAGTATGCAGCACAGACTCTGAAAATTTAAGGAGTACACTGCATGTACGCAGGAAGGACTTGTACAAGAAAATAGTACACTGCATGTACACCGCAGATACTTTGAAATTTGTGCAGTACACTTCATATACGCGGGAAGGACTTGTACAATTTCTTTTGGCATTTATACTTAGTTTTTTTTATAAGTTAAAGTCTGAAGTACACTTCATATACGCAGGAGGGACTTGTTCATTTTCTTTTGGTGTTTATACTTATAATTTTTTTAGGTAAAAGTCTGAAGTACACTTCATGCAGGAAGGATTTGTACATTTTTTTTTGGAAACAAGAACTTGATTTCCGAGTAACTTTTATCTTAATAGCATAGAATAGTTCAGATTATTCTGAACAATGAAAATTTGCCAAACTATTTGCAATGTTCATTTGTGAAGCTTTTCTGAGCTGCACCTTGCATGCAATGTAAAAATATATTCTTTTTCATTTTGAATTAATTTTGAGGGCAATGATGTAATAAATATGGGAAAAAAACATTCAGTAAAGTAACACCTGTATATGCAATTATAATGAAAAATTGAGCAGTGAGCTGTGTCTTACCCATGCTCCTCAGCATTTATCGCAGATTTGCCATATGCTTTAAGTGCACTTGTTACTCTTAATGTCCAAAGTCAAATTATGGTGCATTTTAGGTCACTATTTAAAACTGTTAATTTTAAACTAAATATGGTATTTTTTGAGCATTATGAATTCTGTTTGATTTAGAAAAGGCTGCACATGCACAGTAAAACCTGTTCACAGCAGTTTTGCCACAAGAGTACATAGCATGTACGCCACAGGAGTATACAGCATGTATGCAGCAGAAGTACACAGCATGTACGTCGCAGGAGTACACAGCATGTACGCCGCAGGGGTAGTACACCGCAGGCTCATTTGCATGTGAAAAGTGTATGTGCCGCGTACATGCTGCGTACTATTTCTCCGGTGTACTTCCCGCGTACTAGATTCCTCCAGCGTACATCCTGTGTACTATGTAGTCCACAGCATGTATGCAGCAAGTAGTACCCGGCAGAGCTCATTTGCATGTCAAAAGTGTACTACAAACGTACTATCGGTGTATGTGCAGTGTATATCCTGCGTACTATTTAAAGCCCTTGATTTCAGTACATATCATGTACGCGTCAAATATGCTGTATGTACACAGCAAGAGTACATGGCAGGCCTTTTTTCTTCTGTAAGGGAATGCATATTAAGAAACAGTCAAATCACTTAGGGTATCAGAACGATTAACAAAAGCTTCTTTCAGATATTTAAAAATTCACAACAAAAAACCTTTCTTATGTAAACATTAAATTAACATTTATGCATGTTTGGCCTGGACACTGACCCAAGATACATATGACGCAAGTCAGAATACAATGTACAGCACGAGAAAATTCAAAATGGTACTCTGATTCGTTATTATTTTGATTACAACATACTAACTTGATGCCCACGGGCAACAGGTCGAGCCCGCCAGCTGTCAAAAGGACTAGCAGTTGCACATGACACCCTGTCTCATTAAGACAAACATTTATGCCAAATAAAAAATGATTGGAAAAAGTTACAATATAAGTTATTTATAGTAATAACAAAGGGAAGTAAATCTTTAAAAAAATATAAGGCCACACAAAAATCCTTACCAGTAGAGATACTATTAGGTCAAAATACACCTCAAAATTGGATGTAACATGCATATTGTACTACAGATCTTGATTTTTCCCTACGACCAGTAATAGAAAGTAACAATATAAGCTATTTATAGTAACAACAAAGGGAAGTAATTCTAGGTTCTTGCACATGACACTCCGTCTCATGATGGTGAACAATTGTGCCAAGTTACATCAAAATCCCTCCATGCATGAAAAAGAAATGCTCCGGACAAAGTCATTCTTGTATCTGACCTTTGACCTCTAAGTGTGACCTAGGGTCCTGGTTCTTGCGCACGACACTCCGTCACATAGTTGTGAACATTTGTGCCAAGTTACATCAAAATCCCTCCATGCATGAAGAAGAAATGCTCCGGACAAAGTCATTACTGAATTTAACCTTTGACCTCCAAGTGTGACCTTGACCTTTGAGATAGGTACCTGCGGTTTGCGCAATACACTCCGTCTCACTGAGGTTAACATTCTTGCCAAATATAAACGAGATTGCTCCATGCATGTCAAAGTTATGGTCCGGACAAACAAATCCGGATGGACGCACGGACACATGCACGCATGCACATACACCGTACAGCCATTTGGACAACTATGTCTTCGCTTCCGCAAGCGGGCTCGACAAAAACGGAAGGAGGGAGTGGAATTTTGTCTTGCAGCTTGCTTAGTCGTAAAAGTTAGGCTCTTGGTGCTCTGACTTCAGACAGGTTTGTTGAGTACATTGGTGCAATTATACCTTAGATTGACCTTAATGTTATGTTTTACTTGATATGATCTGGTATCTTGTCATCAATGTTAGAGCCTTTCTCAGCGGGGAGGGATATTATTTCTTTGTCTTGTCTAACTTGTTCAGAATAGGGTAAGTGTCAGGTTGGCATGACCTAAACGCGTTTAAACCCCCAGTTTCCTTTATATAGGTTACTGACCGTTCCAAGGCGGTGCCCATATTTTCAACATGTTTTCTTCTGTCTCGTATTTTGTGTTGCGTATGCTGTCTTCATTGTTGTTGGCATTTCTTTCCTATTTCTCCTCACTACCCCATTGCCCCGTCCCATCCTTTGTTCTTGCATTTGCACTCCCTTGCATATGCAACCCCTCTCCTTTTAATACTACGTGTAAGTTATCGTGCCCACCATAATTATGGCCGCCGGTCATTCGTAGGTAGTGCCCGACTGTTCTTTTTCCTGCTTGTATGTGTGTCTTGAGTGGTGCCCCACAGTATTGCATTTTCTTACTTGTGTGTGTGTTTGTCATCTGTACGTGGAAGTCTGGGCTGCTGTGGTTTTCATTGTAGGATTACTGCGTTTAAGGAATCTGGCTTTCCCTTTTGAATATTCATCCTTGTTCCACTTTCCCCCAACATCCGACCCTTTTATCTACCCCATACCCTCCCCACTCCCCCTCACACCTATTCTGTAATTTGCATATAATTAAAATGTACTTGTTGGATTTTTGGAGCAACACGTCTACAATATTTTTCATTTACAGTAATTTTTTGATGTGGGCCTACTTTGCGATGCATGACTCTATGTCTGTGTTTGTGGTGCTCTTTGCTCTCGGGAAATCTACCCTTACCTTTTAACTTGGTTTTGTCTCTAATATTTAAGTCTTTGGTAAAACTCTGGCAAAATTAAAGAAACTTCTTTTAAAGTGCAATAAAAATGTTTTCCAATACAATTTGAATAAATTTATAATTGTTTGGAATAAAATGTAAACTGAAATTAGAGGAAAGGTTTCGTATGCGACTTATTTTTATCTAAATTATGTTACCATTGCCTTAAAACTTACCTTAATCATATATATTTATTTACATTCCACAAATCAGTTAATGTATGATTTTAGTAGCACAACTTATGTAAGCTGTATTTTTTCATAATAGCACTTTTAAATACATTAAAAATAAAGTTCGAAGAAATTTTAAATACTGATATTAATATATTGAAGATTAAATAACCACAAAGAATAAGTGTAATGCTGACAGCCAAAGCAAATGTTTTGTACAATTTACAGTACTGTTACATAACTCTGAAGTTATTAAAATATCAACCTAACACACATTACTATCGTTATCGTCAATTAACTATGCAGTCATTCACGTTAGCGTATTAATATGTAAAAAACATTTTGCATTTCAGTAATAGATTCAATATAGTGATAATATATGTATAAATAGATAACTTTTATGTCCCAGACTGGACGAATAGAGTAATCACACAGTTCGTCGGTATATATGTCAATTCCTTAATCTATCCATCAGAAACATTAAATTTCCTATACCGTATCTTCCCGTATTAACGCCCCCGGGGCGTTACATTTTCCAAAGAGGGGGCGTTTATTTGAGGTAAAAAAATAAAAAAGAAAATTTTTTTTTTTTACAAAACTTAAAAACATCGTTCAAGCTAGCTGTAAAGTGTTTCTGTGTTGTTTAATCCCCCCAAAACGTAATTATTTGGCATCCAATTTAATGCAGTATGTCTTTTATGCATTTAAATACGGTACCTCGTGTATTCCATGTGCGGCTTTTTGACACGCTCGCGACACTACACATTACGTCATGACCTAAACAGCTGTGTACTCCGATAACATTTTCCTAAGTAAATGCAGGTAGCTAATAGTGCAATACACAATATTTGACACGCTGCTGTGCCTGCTTTTAAATTAAAAGTTCTTAAAACTGCCGCAGAAAAGGGTATATCGTAAACACATTGTTGCAAGTTTATTTAAAGTCGACAGGAAGCGTGTGCGCAAGTGGTGTAAAAACAAATCAAAAATGTATTTACCATTTAATTTTCTGTTTGATGATTGGATACGTACCGTACTTAGTACAAATGTTTTGGACTTACGGTACATGGACTGTTTAAAAGTGTGTTTAATTTTTAATACATTGGACTTTAGTACTGTAAATTACTTATTATATGGACATATAAAAATGAGGTAGGTGATTTTTTTTCCGTTCTTGTTGACTTTTTTCCCCTCCAAAATGGGTGGGGGGCGTTAATTAGAGGGGGGGCCTTAATTCGGGAAAATACGATAACTTTTGAAACTTTCAAGAGATTCCAAGAAACTTAACACAATTCTTAAGCATGATGAAATGCAAAATACTAAAGCTCCAATGTCAAGGTCATAAGTAAGGACTCTGACCCTAAACCACAACCCTAATGCACGGGCAATAGCACCCCGATTCTAAGCTTAGTACATGAATATCTTTTAACGTTTAATTTTCACCAAAGTCCAAGCTTTCCAGAATATAATTTACATTTAGTGATACAAAACATGATGCTAGAAATATATATTTACTTGATGAAATATTATTTTTTAAAAAATACACCAGTCATTTGACACATATAATAAAACAAATAAGAGATATTTTGCCCATACTGTAACAATGTTGCTGTAAAACTAACTATATTGATCAAAGGATTTAAAAAATGATAAAAATAATTAAAATGATCAACAGTAAGAGGATTTTTTTCGTAGAATGGAATGCAACAAATCAAACTAACAGAAGACCCAGTTTGATCGAGTCTATTCATTAAAAGTAATGAATGTGTAACACTCCTCACGCTCTGTAATATTAAAGCGGAAATCTTATATATAGGTTTATTCCAGGATTCTATTTAATTTGCTGATCCATAGTTTGTACTGTAAGACTTGCATAAATTTAACTTATATTTACAAGGCCAAATATGTTAACATTTGAGAATTAATTTCCGATGACATGTGATGATAGAACACTTACTGACATACTTGGCAGTCAATAGTAAAAAATATCTGCCCTTGGTCCTTCTGATCTCGGGCAACAGCATTTTTACTATTGACCGACAAGCCATTCAGTAAGTGTATAAAATTGAATGGACCCCATAATCTCAAAGGACCAAAATTTAATAGAAAATAACAGGTTGTTTGTGCTTGCCATTCATAATCCGCAACATATTTGGGTATATTACAATGTTTTACTGTAACATGTTTAATGAAAATGCGTAAATGTAGTCGAACTGTATATTAAAATTTACATACATTTGTAATTCTCGGTTTTAGAATTCAACTATTAAATCTGTTTCTTACCTGTATGATCCATGGATTGCTCAATTGAAAAACAAATATAACTTTATTACTGATAATCAATGGTTGAATTACTTACATATGTATATGCAAATAAAATAACAATTGGCTGAAATTTAGCTATCAAAAACTTGCTTCAATTTCTAGTACTGAAATAATACTTCAATCACTTTTAATTCATAATTCTGTTGAAGACGACTCAGATACTCTCAGGGATAGCCAAGCTCCAAGAAAGTAGCCTTTACATTTATGTATGTGTCAGGGTGAATACGAGAGACATATACATGTACATGTGCAAAAAATACGTAGACAAAGTAAAAAAAAACAGGTAACAAGAATGAAACAAACAAATAAAGGAACAAAGTGGGCATTACTTAACCCTTAGCCTGCTGGCGGCAAGTGATTCTGACTTTTCGACCAGTGAAGACCAAAATCATAGTCTGCACTGTTTGCCATTCAGGCAGTATCTTTTTGGTAAGCACCCCTTTTAACAGTTAAACGTACTGTCTAAATTGAAAGATGGACAAGCTCATTATAGAAATTTAGCAGGGTAAGGGTTAAGACTGCACAATAGCAAAAATTGATGCCGATATATATATAGGGAAAAAAGAAGAAAGTGAAGGATAGCCACCTAGATTACATAATGCGGTTTATTCAGATTCTGTCCAATAATTGATATAATTTATTTTTAAGAACTCAACTGGTTTTACTGCTTGTGCAGATCTTCAGGAGTGATAATAACGTTTATACATGTATTTATTATCGGACAGAGTCTGAATAAACTGCATATGTAATCTAGTGTTCTTTTTTTCCCTGTATTTATATCCATATTGTTGAATTACAATATATTTTGGATATATATATGCACCATATACTTTACATGAGATTTTTGTATTCTACATAGCGTGTCGATGCCTAGACACCTTTTACGCATGTACTCAATGCCTCTTCAAAAAGACCCAACAAAAAAGGCCAGGAGCTTGTACAGCTTTTTATTGTCAGTCCACATACTTAATCAACATTTAATATTACAATCTGTTGCCATTAGATTAATTAATTGTTTTTCAATTATTTAGAATAATCAATACAGCTTAATCATTTCTTCTTTCTTTGTACTTCTTTTGTATGTTTCAATAACCTGATAGTACTTATTAAATAGGTTTCTTTTTCCTTTTAAAGTAAGGTTGTGTACGTTTTTCTAGAAAAAGACATGTACATGTTAATCTTTGAATGTTATATATGTTAAAAGTAGGAGAAATCTTTGAATGTTATATGTAATATGTGAATATTTAAATGTTGTATATGTTATATATTGAAATGTAAATGTAAATTTTGTGATGAATAAACGGGCCTTAAATGTGGTTCCAAAAAAAAGGCCAGGAAACGAATAGTTTTCCACCTGTACCGTCAGGATTGGCATGAGGAAAACATAGCCGGGAAGGTCAGACATGCGCTGTGTCTCAAAATAATCGGATTATAGCATTTTTAAAAAGATGCTATATTTCGCCAAGTCTACAAATAAGTAAATACATGTTGATGAAAAACAAACTTCTTACTCTTATGCTGAAAACTTCAACTCTTTTAAAGAACTAAATAACTAACAGTACTGGCATTATAGCACATAAGAAGAAACATAGGTTTACATTGTACTTTTATAAGGGAAGTTTGAATCTTACCAGAACAGATACAGGAAACTCTTTCGACGACATTTCCTCTCTAAGCTTATCCACTTTGTTACAAAAAATGACTGCTTGATTTATGGAAAACTGTTCATATACATCCCATAGAGCTTCCAACTTCAATGCCAATGTAGGAAAATATAACTGAAATGTATTTGCATGAATTACCACAAGAGCACTGCCTTGCGGGTGCTGACGCTCACCTGATTTTTTTTTGTATAATAGAAAAATTGTCCTACCCATGATTTTCTAAGTCCAAAAAGGTCCATAATTCTTGCAAAAAGCAGGATGGAGTTATGTTTCTTGATGTACATAGTCAGCTTATGATGGTGAACAACTGTTGCAAGTTTCAAAGCAATAGCTTGAATAGTTTAGGAGAAAAGCTGACCTAAACATAAAACTTAAACAATAAATCTGATATTTTCTAAGTCCAAAAGGGGCCATAAGTCTTGCAAAAAGCAGGACACAGTTACTTTTCTTGCTTTACATGGTCAGCTTATGATGGTGAACAAGTGTTGCAACTTTTAAAGCAATAGCTTTGATAGTTTATGAGAAAAACTGACTTAAACATATTACTCAACCAAGAAAACTGATTTTCTAAGTCAAAAAGGGGCAATAATTCTTGAAAAAAGCAGGATGGAGTTATGTTTCTTGATGTACAGGGTCAGATTATGATGGTGAACAAGTGTTGCAAGTTTCAAAGCAATAGCTTTGATAGTTTAAGAGAAAAAGTTGACCTAAACATAAAACTTAACCAAGAAATCTGATATTTTCTAAGTCCAAAAGGGGCCATAAATCTTGCAAAAAGGAGGATGGAGTTACGTTTCTTGCTGTACAGGGTCAGCTTATGATGGTGAACAAGTGTTGCAAGTTTTAAAGCAATAGCTTTGATAGTTTAGGAGAAAAGCTGACCTAAACATAAAACTTGACCAAGAAAACTGATTTTTTAAGTCCAAAAGGGGCAATAATTCTTGCAAAAAGCAGGATGGAGTTATGTTTCTTGATGTACAGGGTCAGTTTATGATGGTGAACAAGTGTTGCAAGTTTCAAAGCAATAGCTTTGATAGTTTAGGAGAAAAGCTGACCTAAACATAAAACTTGACCAAGAAAACTGATTTTTTAAGTCCAAAAGGGGCAATAATTCTTGCAAAAAGCAGGATGGAGTTATGTTTCTTGATGTACAGGGTCAGCTTATGATGGTGAACAAGTGTTGCAAGTTTCAAAGCAATAGCTTTGATAGTTTAGGAGAAAAGCTGACCTAAACATAAAACTTAACCAGGCTTGCGCCAACCCGATGACGCCAACCAAGTGATGACAATAACTCATCATTTTTTTTTTCAAAAAATTAGATGAGCTAAAAATCAGATTCTAAGTTCTGTTTGTTTTAGGCTCTTCATTTATGTTTATTTTTATCTTTATAAAGACAATATTATTTCCATACTGGTTGATTATAGGATTGCGCTTTTCCGTCTATCATTCTATCGGTCCACCCTTTCGTGCCTGGTCTATAACTCTCCCATCTAAAGGGATTTTAATATCACCTGGCCCTTGTTCCACGTGAGTCGATGTGTCATGCACAATATCCAAAGTCCTAGCTCAAAGGTCAAGATCACACTTGGAGGTCATAGGTCAACATGCCCTGTTTTCCAGTCCAGTCTGTATCTCAACCATCCATAAAGGAATTTTAACATTATTTAATGTTCCCTATAATAGGACAATTTTCAGACCCCTAGCTTTAAGATCATGGTCTCACTTCCTAGCCAAAAGTTGACATGAAACTAACATGGTTCGATCCATAACTGCCATACATTGTGGGATTAAAATATGACTTAACATAAACGTTTCCAATCTTACGGCAATGTGACAGGCACGTACCCAGACCACCAGGTAAAAGGTCAAGGCCACACTTAAAGTTTAACGGTCAAAAGGTTGTTTTCCTATCTGGTCCATAACTCAACCATCCATCAACAAGCAAATTCGATGAATTGGTATCCCCCGCCGAAAGGGTTTGTGGTGAGGAATGGCAAAAAGATATATCCGGCAAAAAGTTAAGGATGTTAATAAGAAGCAAATAATTTCATTAGTCAAAATCAATTTAACAGAAAACAAATGTTTAATTAAAGAGTACATAATAAATGTATGATACTTTGATCCTGACTAAAGAATTTATTTTGAATGGGATATGCTTACTGTAATAAGCTTAGCTTTTAAAATTAAATGCAGTTAATTGAAATGTGAGCTTGAAGTTTAACTGGAATGAAATATTGTCTTTGAGTGGTTTGGCACCAGGTGTTGCTGTTTTACATGTACATTTGAACTTAAAAGATCAGATGTCCTTAAGAGAACACAGGTAAGATATCTTGAACATGGCTGAGGGCAAGGTTTGTGCAGTCACAACTTAACATGTTGAAGGTTTGAACATATATAAAAAAAAAAAAAAGGAATGGAAATATATATATCTATATATAGATATATGTATATATTTATTTTTTTAGGGGGTGGGGGTGCAGGGGAATGGGAGAGGAAACAAAATTTCACATGTTGATTATAAATATTGATTGAAAATTAAAAATGAAAAAAAAAAAAAAAAAGGTAAAAGGGTGAAGTTGGAGGGGGGTGGGGGCAGAGGATGCATGATCAGTGGTAGGCATGACTGGGTGGAGAAGTGAGGTGGGGGAATGGTACAACTTGGAAGGTTTGAAAAAAATCTAAAATAAGAAATGAAAAAAAAAAAAAAAATTTTGGGAGTGGGGGGGGGGGGGGGGGGGGGGGGGGGGGGGGGGGGGGGGGGGGGGGTGTGACCAAGGCAAGTGGGTGACCAGGTGTGGGTGCGCAACTTCACAAGTTTATAATAAATGTTCACAGAAAAGAATGAAAGAAATTTAATGAAATTCTGCCAAATGTTAAGTTTGTTATGTACAAATATGTGGATTTTTAGACAATTAAAGGGCAATAACTCTGAAGTTACAAAAAGAAATCTGTAAAAATTGTCTGCGCACAACCACATTATAGTGCTCTAAATTCAATTAAAGTTTCATAGTTCTAGGTCAAATATATCAAAAGTTATGATGCAGAAATTGGCATATCTATAGATCTATAGTACCCTATATAGTTAACACTAGAAACTTCTAAGGGCCATAACTCTGGTGTTACTTGGGCAATCTGTCTGAAACTTGATGGGCCCCATAACCTCATAGTGGTGAACATGTATATGAAGTTTGTTTGAAAAAAATCTAAAATAAGGAATGATTTTTTTTTTTTTTTTTTTTGGGGGGCGGGGGGGGCGGGGGGGGGGGGGGGTGTGGGGGGATAGGGGGGAGGTGTGTGATCAAGGTAAGGGGGTGACCAGGTGTGGGTAAACAACTTCACATGTTTACAATAAATGTTCATGGAAAAGAATGAAAGAAATTTAATGAAATTCTACCAAATGGTAAGTTTGTTATGTACAAATATGTGGATTTTTATACAATTAAAGGGCAATAACTCTTAATTTACAAATAAATCCAAATGAAATTGTGTGTACACACATTATGGTGATCTAAATTCTGTTTAAGTTTCATAGTTCTAGGTCAAATATATCAAAAGTTATGATGCAGAAATTGCCATATTTATAGTACCCTATATAGTTAACACTAGAAACTTCTAAGGGCCATAACTCTGGTGTTACTTGGGCAATCTGACTGAAACTTGACGGGTCGCAAGAACTCATTGTGGTGAACATGTATATGAAGTTTTAAATAAATATTCCCAACCATTTCCTAGATATGGCTCCGGACGGAAAGACGGAAGGATGGACGGACAGACGGACGGAAGGACGGACGGACGGACAACGTCAAAACTATATCCCTCCGACTTTTGTCGGGGGATAATAAATTTTGATATTACAAATATTCCCTATGATGAGGTGATATCAAATGTCAGGGCCACAATTTCAGGTGAAATGTCAACATAAATTTTTTCCTGTTTGGCGTGTAACTTGATCACCTATCAAGGGATTTGAATATTACTTGGCACAAAGGGTCCCCATGTGAAGTTCTTGTATCATGTAAAACTGCCAGAGCCCTTCCTCTCAAAGGTTATGTCACAGTTTATGGTCAAAGGTTAACAGCCTGTTTTGTGTCTGCTCCATAACTATGCCAGTAATAAAGGGATTTTAATGTTACTTGACACAAATGTTTCCAATAATGAGATGATATATCAAATGCATCTCACAGAACCCGTTGGTCCATGCTTGACACCACTGCGTGAAAGTTCTAAATTACGTCATAATTATGTACATAACGAAAATCTATTTTCAACAATTTTCTAAGTTGTTTAGATGAAGCATTTCTAAAACTCTCGAGTTGTTAAGTACATCTGGCCTTCTGAATTTGAATATATGGATCGTACGTATGATATTGTACAACAATTTACATTTTATTCTAGTGTCCCTCACTTGTTCCTTACCGCGCATTTAACAAACATGGCCTTTTTGTTCAAATGAATAAGAGCTCTTTACAATTTTATGTTTTTGTTCCTTTTCTAAAATATATCCCATAGGATGTACTTCCCGTGGGAAAACTTAATGTTTCCCGCGGCAGTCCAATATGAAACCAATCTCATAGGTTTGCAAATAGCTATTTCTTCAATTATTCACAAAATAAGTAATAAAATGGTTTAAATTAATGGAATTTACAATGATTTATTTATTTTTAACAGAAAATATAAGCATTAATTTTCCTATAGGAAAATCAGGCCAAAAGTGCCTCTGGAAATACATCGTACTGGTGGTTTCCCGCAGGTCACTTCCCAATGGAATCTGCTCATGTTCGAAAAACAATCTCTCGAAAAATGATATCAACAGGATATTGAAAATACTGGGCTGATATATGGTAGCCATGATCTTTCATTTAAAACCATATTGAACTAGTGTTGAAAGTATTCACGGCAGCTATTCATACTGGTCTCGGTATGTCACCTTCATGTTGTTAAATACATTTTCAATTTTGCTAAATTAAATACATGTTTGTAGAATTAAGTAGCTGAATCTAAGTTAAACACTGACAATAGTTCATAAACAAGTTAAAATACAAATATTTATGAGACACTGTTATCCACGTACCTCTTCTACTCTTATTTTATATTGCTGTATACCATCTAATGCCAGTTCCTCTTTCACGTGAAAAGGTTTAGACATAAATGATTTCTCTATATCCTCTATACCGTGTGTCACTGTGCCCAAGCATATAATTTTCTAAAAACAGAATTTATTTTAACAGGAGCTTCGTAAAAAAAGACTAAATATATTCGATATGCATGTATCTCACAATATCCGTAAAACAAAACATAAGTAACCAAGTATGTGCAACAGTAGAATAAAATAAACAAGAGGGCCATGATGGCCCTATATATCGCTCACCAGAGTTGATCTGGCCTACTGACCTAGTTTTTGACCCTACATGACCCAGTTTCGACTCTGACCTAGGGATCATCCAGACTTACATTCTGACCAAGTTTCATAAAGATTGGGTCAAAAATGTGGCCTCTAGAGTGTTCACAAGCTTTTCCTTTGATCTGGCCTAGTTTTTGAACCCACATGCCCCAGTTATGAACTTGATCTAGAGATCATCGAGACAAACATTCTGACCAAGTTTCATAAAGACTTGGTCATAAATGTGGCCTCTAGAGTGTTCACAAGCTTTTCCTTTGATATGGCCTACTGACCTAGTTTTTGAACCCACATGACCCAGTTTTGAAAATGACCTAGAGATCACCAAGACAAACATTCTGACCAAGTTTCATAAAGATTTGGTCACAAATGTGGCCTCTAGAGTGTTCACAAGCTTTTCCTTTGATCTTGCCTACTGACCTAGTTTTTGACCCAACATGACCCAGTTTTGAATCTGACCTAGAGATCATTAAGAATAACATTCTGACCAAGTTTCATTAAGATTGGTCATAAATGTGGCCTCTAGAGTGTTCACAAGCTTTTCCTTTGATCTGGCCTACTGACCTAGCTTTTTACCCCACATGACCCAGTTTCAAATTTGATTTACAGATCATCAAGACTAACATTCTGACTAAGTTTCATAAAGATTGGGTCACAAATGTGGCCTCTGGAGTGTTCACAAGCTTTTCCTTTGATCTGGCCTACTGACCTAGTTCTTGACCCAACATGCCCCAGTTTCAAAATTGACCTAGGGATCATCAAGACTAACATTCTGACCAAGTTTCATAAAGATTGGGTCAAAAATGTGGCTTCTAGAGTGTTCACAAGCTTTTCTTTTGATCTGGCCTAATGACCTAGTTTTTGACCCCACATGACCCAGTTTCAAATCTGACTTAGACATCAACAAGACAAACATTCTGACCAAGTTTCATAAGGATTGGGTCAAAAATGTGGCCTCTAGAGTGTTCACAAGCTTTTCTTTTGATCCGGCCTAATGACCTAGTTTTTGACCCCACATGACCCATTTTGGAACTTAACCTGGAGATCATCAAGACAAACATTCTGACCAAGTTTCAGTAAGATTAAGTCACAGATAAGGCCTCTAGAGTGTTCACAAGCTTTTCCTTTGATCTGGCCTACTGACCTAGTTTTTGATCAAACATGACCCAGTTTCGAACTTGACCTAGAGATCATCAAGGCTAACAATCTAACCAAGTTTCATAAAGGTTGGGCCACAAATGTGGCCTCTAGAGTGTTCACAAGGCAAATGTTGACGACGGACGACGCACACCGCACGCCAACGGACAATGACCAGTCACAATAGCTCACCTTGAGCACTTTGTGCTCTGGTGAGCTGAAAAGTGGAAAACCACAGGTCGTTCAACATAACATAAACGAAAATGTTGCAGGCTCGGTTTGATTGAGCCTGTTCATGGATGGTAGTGGGGATGCAAGCTACCATCCACGCCCTGTAGCCCCAGGTTGAGCAGAACTCAGGTCAAGAAATTTATTTTCCAATTTTTAAATCTATGTTTAATTGATTACATCGTACTTTATAGTTAACCAAACTTGATTTGGTATATCAAATGCAATAAGGCTCAAAATTTGTGGGTGGAATTATTAATGTGGCAATAAAATATATTTTTGTTCTACTCAGTGATTAAAATGAATTGGAGTTCCACGAATTTATTGGTCCTATCGGGTGAGAGATACAAAGATGGCAATTTGAAAAGTTAGTGAAAATCTCCATAAAGTTTTGAAAGCTTACTTGTACAATTTTCGGCATGAGTTTCAATAACTCATAAACAATAAATCTGAACCTTTCAGATGACAAGATTAAATCAGCTTCGTCTATTACCACCATCCTTATACTTCCAGGATCTGGAATGAATTAAGATTAAAAACAGTTAAATCAACAAGTGAATGAAGTATTGCCATGCAATACAAAGTCCCCTACTGGAAGGCACCTAATTTTCTCTACTGCAGTATAACATAATGAACTGATATCTGTCAATGATGTATAAACAATATTGTACTATATATACAATATGTTATAACAAAACACTTGGATTAAAATTTATATATATAAAAACCTACAGTTGTTTTCATATTAAATTTTTTTGGCTGATTATAAAAATGTTATCATGTAAGTTATTTATAGTAACAACAAAGGGAAATTAATCTTTAAAAAAAAAAAAAAAAAAAAAAATCTATATAATATAAGTCCACAAGTAACTCTTTACCAGGTAGAGAGAGATCAAAATACACCTAAAAATTGGATGTAACATGCATGCTGTACCACAGAAAAGTGGTCTCAATTTTTCTCTACCGCCAGTAATAAGAAAGTTATAATAAAATCTATTTATAGTAACAACAAAGGGACGTAATTCTAAAAACAAGGGTGCCTCATGGTGGTGAACATTTGGTCCAAGTTACATCAAAATCCCTCCATGCATGAAGAAGAAATGTTCCGTACAAAGTCATTCTTGAATTTGACCTTTGACCTCTAAATATAACCTTGACCTTAGACCTAGGGACCTGGTTCTTGCGCATGACATGTTGTCTCATCCAGGGGAATATTTGTGCCAACTGATATCTAAATCCTGCTTTGCATGACAAAGTTATAGACCGGACAGGAAAAAAATCCTCCTGACCTTTGATCTTAAAGTGTGACCTTGACCTTTAAGCTAGGGTACTGGGTGTTGCGCATGACACGTCGTCTCATCATGGGAAACATTTATGCCAAGTAATATTGTAATCCCTTGATGGATGACAGAGTTCTGGATCGGACAGGGAAAAACCTTATTGACCTTTGACCTCCAATTGTGACCTTGACCTTTGAGCTAAGGGTCTGGGCTTTGCGTATGACATGTTGTCTCATCATGGGGAACATTTGTGCCAAGTAATATTAAAATCCCTTCATGGATGGCAGAGTTATGGACGGGACAGGAAAAAAACTCTGTTGACCTTTGACCCCCAACTGTGACCTTGACCTTTGAGCTAGGGGTCTGGGATTTGCGCATGACACGTCGTCTCATCATGGGGAACACTTGTGCTAAGTGATATTAAAATTCCTTAATGAATGTCAGAGTTATGGACCGGACACGAAACAGACCCTGTTCATGCTATGTTAACATTTGACTGCTAAGTGTGACCTTGACCTTTGAGCTAGGGATCTGAAAGTTGTGCATGACACATCGTCTTATTATGAGGTACATTTGTGCCAAGTAATATTAAAATCCCTTCATAGATGGGAGAGTAATGGACCGGACAGGAAAAAAGCCTTGTTGACCTTTGACCTCCAATTTTGACCTTGACCTTTAAGCTAGGGGTCTAGGTTTTGCGCATGACACGTCGTCTCCTCATGGGGAACATTTGTGCCAAGTAATATTAAAATCTCTTCATGGATGGGAGAGTTATGGACCGGACAGGAAAAAAGCCCTGTTGACCTTTGACCTCCAATTGTGACCTTGACCTTTGAGCTAGGCGTCCGGGATTTGCGCATGACACATCATCTCATCATGGGGAACATTTGTGCCAAGTAATACTAAAATCCCTTCAAGGATGGGAGAGTTGTGGACCGGACAGGAAAAAAGCCCTGTTGACCTTTGACCTCCAATTGTGACCTTGACCTTTGAGCTAGGGGTCCGGGTTTTGCGCATGACACGTCGTCTCATCATGGGGAACATTTGTGCCAAGTAATATTAAAATCCCTTCATGGATGACAGAGTTATGGACCGGACACGAAATTGCGGACGGACGGACGGACGGAATGACGGAAAAGTGCATTCCTATAGTCCCCGAAACTGGTTTTCAACCAGTAGGGGACTAATAAACATTATCGCTTATTCTTCTTGCATCATTTAATTGTGTTCGTTTGGTTGTTAGCTCACATGTCACAAAGTGACAGTGTGAGCTTTTGTGATCGCGCAGCGTCCGTCGTCCGTGCGTCCGTCCGTGCGTAAACTTTTGCTTGTGACCTCTCTGGAGGTCACATTTTTCATGGGATCTTTATGAAAATTGGTCAGAATGTTCATCTTGATGATATCTAGGTCAAGTTCGAAACTGGGTCACATGCGGTCAAAAACTAGGTCAGTAGGTCTAAAAATAGAAAAACCTTGTGACCTCTCTAGAGGCCATATTTTTGACAAGATCTTCATGAGAATTTGTCAGAATGTTCACCTTGATGATATCTAGGTCAAGTTCGAAACTGGGTCACGTGCCTTCAAAAACTAGGTCAGTAGGTCAAATAATAGAAAAACCTTGTGACCTCTCTAGAGGCCATATTTTTCACAAGATCTTCATGAAAATTGGTCAGAATGTTCACCTTGATGATGTCTAGATCAAGTTCGAAACTGGGTCACGTGCCTTCAAAAACTAGGTCAGTAGGTCAAATAATAGAAAAACCTTGTGACCTCTCTAGAGGCCATATTTTTCATGGGATCTATATGAAAGTTGGTCTGAATGTTCATCTTGATGATATTTAGGTTAAGTTTGAAACTGGGTCAGCTGCGGTCAAAAACTAGGTCATTAGATCTAAATATAGAAAAACCTTGTGACCTCTCTAGAGGTCATACTTTTAAATGGATCTTCATGAAAATTGGTCAGAATGTTCACCTTGATGATATCTAGGTCAAGTTCGAAACTGGGTCACGTGCCTTCAATAACTAGGTCAGTAGGTCAAATAATGAAAAAACCTTGTGACCTCTAGAGGCCATATTTTTCATGGGATCTGTATGAAGGTTGGTCTGAATGTTCATCTTGATGATATCTAGGCCAAGTTCGAAACTGGGTCAACTGTGGTTAAAAACTAGGTCAGTAGGTCTAAAAATAGAAAAACCTTGTGACCTCTCTAGAAGCCATATTTTTGACAAGATCTTCATGAAAATTGGTCAGAATGTTCACCTTGATGATATCTAGGTCAGGTTTGAAACTGGGTCACATGCCATCAATAACTAGGTCAGTAGGTCAAATAATGAAAAAACCTTGTGACCTCTCTAGAGGCCATATTTTTCATGGGATCTGTATGAAAGTTGGTCTGAATGTTCTTGATGATATCTAGGTCAGGTTCAAAACTGGGTCACATGAGCTCAAAAACTAGGTCACTATGTCAAATAATAGAAAAAAAACGACGTCATACTAGGTTCAAAACTGGGTCATGTTGGGACAGGTGAGCGATTCAGGACCATCATGGTCCTCTTGTTTTTTGTTTGGGTTTAGCGCCATTTTTCAACAGTATTTCAGTCATGTAATGGCAGGCAGTTAACCCAACCAGTGGTACAGGATTCTGTACCAGTACTGACTTGTTCTCCGCAAGTAGCTACCAACTTCTCTTCATGATTCAAAGGTAGACAACAAAATGACT